>NW_027369137.1:0-44796 GCF_046119375.1 Phyllobates terribilis
GAGCTGGCATCTCACTCTCTTTGAATCTTCTTTATCATGCTAAGAGGAGCAGGAAAAAGCAAAAAATTTCAGAATTGCACCTTGCAATGCGGAGAAATTACTGTTTGTGCATTTACAATATTCGTTGATTTTTGCCATTGAAAAACGTCCAGAAATGATTGAAGCTACTGACTGAATGAAAGGAGCTGGCATCTCACTCTCTTTGAATCTTCTTTATCATGCTAAGTGGAGCAGGAAAAAGCAAAAAAATTTCAGAATTGCACCTTGCAATGCGGAGAAATTACTGTTTGTGCATTTACAATATTCATTGATTTTTGCCATTGAAAAACATCATGTTATTCATATACCAGAAATGTTTGAAGCTACTGACTGAATGAAAGGAGCTGGCATCTCACTCTCTTTGAATCTTCTTTATCATGCTAAGAGGAGCAGGAAAAAGCAAAAAATTTCAGAATTGCACCTTGCAATGCGGAGAAATTACTGTTTGTGCATTTACAATATTCATTGATTTTTGCCATTGAAAAACTTCATGTTATTCATATACCAGAAATGTTTGAAGCTACTGACTGAATGAAAGGAGCTGGCATCTCACTCTCTTTGAATCTTCTTTATCATGCTAAGAGGAGCAGGAAAAAGCAAAAAATTTCAGAATTGCACCTTGCAATGTGGAGAAATTACTGTTTGTGCATTTACAATATTCATTGATTTTTTACCATTGAAAAACGTCCAGAAATGATTGAAGCTACTGACTGAATGAAAGGAGCTGGCATCTCACTCTCTTTGAATCTTCTTTATCATGCTAAGAGGAGCAGGAAAAAGCAAAAAATTTCAGAATTGCACCTTGCAATGCGGAGAAATTACTGTTTGTGCATTTACAATATTCATTGATTTTTGCCATTGAAAAACATCATGTTATTCATATACCAGAAATGTTTGAAGCTACTGACTGAATGAAAGGAGCTGGCATCTCACTCTCTTTGAATCTTCTTTATCATGCTAAGAGGAGCAGGAAAAAGCAAAAAATTTCAGAATTGCACCTTGCAATGCGGAGAAATTACTGTTTGTGCATTTACAATATTCATTGATTTTTGCCATTGAAAAACATCATGTTATTCATATACCAGAAATGTTTGAAGCTACTGACTGAATGAAAGGAGCTGGCATCTCACTCTCTTTGAATCTTCTTTATCATGCTAAGAGGAGCAGGAAAAAGCAAAAAATTTCAGAATTGCACCTTGCAATGTGGAGAAATTACTGTTTGTGCATTTACAATATTCATTGATTTTTACCATTGAAAAACGTCCAGAAATGATTGAAGCTACTGACTGAATGAAAGTAGCTGGCATCTCACTCTCTTTGAATCTTCTTTATCATGCTAAGAGGAGCAGGAAAAAGCAAAAAATTTCAGACTTGCACCTTGCAATGCGGAGAAATTACTGTTTGTGCATTTACAATATTCATTGATTTTTGCCATTGAAAAACATCATGTTATTCATATACCAGAAATGTTTGAAGCTACTGACTGAATGAAAGGAGCTGGCATCTCACTCTCTTTGAATCTTCTTTATCATGCTAAGAGGAGCAGGAAAAAGCAAAAAATTTCAGAATTGCACCTTGCAATGCGGAGAAATTACTGTTTGTGCATTTACAATATTCATTGATTTTTGCCATTGAAAAACGTCCAGAAATGATTGAAGCTACTGACTGAATGAAAGGAGCTGGCATCTCACTCTCTTTGAATCTTCTTTATCATGCTAAGAGGAGCAGGAAAAAGCAAAAAATTTCAGAATTGCACCTTGCAATGCGGAGAAATTACAGTTTGTGCATTTACAATATTCATTGATTTTTGCCATTGAAAAACGTCCAGAAATGATTGAAGCTACTGACTGAATGAAAGGAGCTGGCATCTCACTCTCTTTGAATCTTCTTTATCATGCTAAGAGGAGCAGGAAAAAGCAAAAAATTTTCAGAATTGCACCTTGCAATGCGGAGAAATTACTGTTTGTGCATTTACAATATTCGTTGATTTTTGCCATTGAAAAACGTCCAGAAATGATTGAAGCTACTGACTGAATGAAAGGAGCTGGCATCTCACTCTCTTTGAATCTTCTTTATCATGCTAAGTGGAGCAGGAAAAAGCAAAAAATTTCAGAATTGCACCTTGCAATACGGAGAAATTACTGTTTGTGCATTTACAATATTCATTGATTTTTGCCATTGAAAAACATCATGTTATTCATATACCAGAAATGTTTGAAGCTACTGACTGAATGAAAGGAGCTGGCATCTCACTCTCTTTGAATCTTCTTTATCATGCTAAGAGGAGCAGGAAAAAGCAAAAAATTTCAGAATTGCACCTTGCAATGCGGAGAAATTACTGTTTGTGCATTTACAATATTCATTGATTTTTGCCATTGAAAAACATCATGTTATTCATATACCAGAAATGTTTGAAGCTACTGACTGAATGAAAGGAGCTGGCATCTCACTCTCTTTGAATCTTCTTTATCATGCTAAGAGGAGCAGGAAAAAGCAAAAAATTTCAGAATTGCACCTTGCAATGTGGAGAAATTACTGTTTGTGCATTTACAATATTCATTGATTTTTACCATTGAAAAACGTCCAGAAATGATTGAAGCTACTGACTGAATGAAAGGAGCTGGCATCTCACTCTCTTTGAATCTTCTTTATCATGCTAAGAGGAGCAGGAAAAAGCAAAAAATTTCAGAATTGCACCTTGCAATGCGGAGAAATTACTGTTTGTGCATTTACAATATTCATTGATTTTTGCCATTGAAAAACATCATGTTATTCATATACCAGAAATGTTTGAAGCTACTGACTGAATGAAAGGAGCTGGCATCTCACTCTCTTTGAATCTTCTTTATCATGCTAAGAGGAGCAGGAAAAAGCAAAAAATTTCAGAATTGCACCTTGCAATGCGGAGAAATTACTGTTTGTGCATTTACAATATTCATTGATTTTTGCCATTGAAAAACATCATGTTATTCATATACCAGAAATGTTTGAAGCTACTGACTGAATGAAAGGAGCTGGCATCTCACTCTCTTTGAATCTTCTTTATCATGCTAAGAGGAGCAGGAAAAAGCAAAAAATTTCAGAATTGCACCTTGCAATGTGGAGAAATTACTGTTTGTGCATTTACAATTTTCATTGATTTTTACCATTGAAAAACGTCCAGAAATGATTGAAGCTACTGACTGAATGAAAGTAGCTGGCATCTCACTCTCTTTGAATCTTCTTTATCATGCTAAGAGGAGCAGGAAAAAGCAAAAAAATTCAGAATTGCACCTTGCAATGCGGAGAAATTACTGTTTGTGCATTTACAATATTCATTGA
This sequence comes from Phyllobates terribilis, assembly GCF_046119375.1. Taxonomy (NCBI): domain Eukaryota; kingdom Metazoa; phylum Chordata; class Amphibia; order Anura; family Dendrobatidae; genus Phyllobates; species Phyllobates terribilis. The sequence continues at coordinate 3,361 of NW_027369137.1, forward strand.
TTTTTGCCATTGAAAAACGTCCAGAAATGATTGAAGCTACTGACTGAATGAAAGGAGCTGGCATCTCACTCTCTTTGAATCTTCTTTATCATGCTAAGAGGAGCAGGAAAAAGCAAAAAATTTCAGAATTGCACCTTGCAATGCGGAGAAATTACTGTTTGTGCATTTACAATATTCATTGATTTTTGCCATTGAAAAACGTCCAGAAATGATTGAAGCTACTGACTGAATGAAAGGAGCTGGCATCTCACTCTCTTTGAATCTTCTTTATCATGCTAAGAGGAGCAGGAAAAAGCAAAAAATTTCAGAATTGCACCTTGCAATGCGGAGAAATTACAGTTTGTGCATTTACAATATTCATTGATTTTTGCCATTGAAAAACGTCCAGAAATGATTGAAGCTACTGACTGAATGAAAGGAGCTGGCATCTCACTCTCTTTGAATCTTCTTTATCATGCTAAGAGGAGCAGGAAAAAGCAAAAAATTTCAGAATTGCACCTTGCAATGCGGAGAAATTACTGTTTGTGCATTTACAATATTCGTTGATTTTTGCCATTGAAAAACGTCCAGAAATGATTGAAGCTACTGACTGAATGAAAGGAGCTGGCATCTCACTCTCTTTGAATCTTCTTTATCATGCTAAGTGGAGCAGGAAAAAGCAAAAAATTTCAGAATTGCACCTTGCAATACGGAGAAATTACTGTTTGTGCATTTACAATATTCATTGATTTTTGCCATTGAAAAACATCATGTTATTCATATACCAGAAATGTTTGAAGCTACTGACTGAATGAAAGGAGCTGGCATCTCACTCTCTTTGAATCTTCTTTATCATGCTAAGAGGAGCAGGAAAAAGCAAAAAATTTCAGAATTGCACCTTGCAATGCGGAGAAATTACTGTTTGTGCATTTACAATATTCATTGATTTTTGCCATTGAAAAACATCATGTTATTCATATACCAGAAATGTTTGAAGCTACTGACTGAATGAAAGGAGCTGGCATCTCACTCTCTTTGAATCTTCTTTATCATGCTAAGAGGAGCAGGAAAAAGCAAAAAATTTCAGAATTGCACCTTGCAATGTGGAGAAATTACTGTTTGTGCATTTACAATTTTCATTGATTTTTACCATTGAAAAACGTCCAGAAATGATTGAAGCTACTGACTGAATGAAAGTAGCTGGCATCTCACTCTCTTTGAATCTTCTTTATCATGCTAAGAGGAGCAGGAAAAAGCAAAAAAATTCAGAATTGCACCTTGCAATGCGGAGAAATTACTGTTTGTGCATTTACAATATTCATTGATTTTTGCCATTGAAAAACGTCCAGAAATGATTGAAGCTACTGACTGAATGAAAGGAGCTGGCATCTCACTCTCTTTGAATCTTCTTTATCATGCTAAGAGGAGCAGGAAAAAGCAAAAAATTTCAGAATTGCACCTTGCAATGCGGAGAAATTACTGTTTGTGCATTTACAATATTCATTGATTTTTGCCATTGAAAAACATCATGTTATTCATATACCAGAAATGTTTGAAGCTACTGACTGAATGAAAGGAGCTGGCATCTCACTCTCTTGAATCTTCTTTATCATGCTAAGAGGAGCAGGAAAAAGCAAAAAATTTCAGAATTGCACCTTGCAATGCGGAGAAATTACTGTTTGTGCATTTACAATATTTATTGATTTTTGCCATTGAAAAACATCATGTTATTCATATACCAGAAATGTTTGAAGCTACTGACTGAATGAAAGGAGCTGGCATCTCACTCTCTTTGAATCTTCTTTATCATGCTAAGAGGAGCAGGAAAAAGCAAAAAATTTCAGAATTGCACCTTGCAATGTGGAGAAATTACTGTTTGTGCATTTACAATATTCATTGATTTTTACCATTGAAAAACGTCCAGAAATGATTGAAGCTACTGACTGAATGAAAGTAGCTGGCATCTCACTCTCTTTGAATCTTCTTTATCATGCTAAGAGGAGCAGGAAAAAGCAAAAAAATTCAGAATTGCACCTTGCAATGCGGAGAAATTACTGTTTGTGCATTTACAATATTCATTGATTTTTGCCATTGAAAAACGTCCAGAAATGATTGATGCTACTGACTGAATGAAAGGAGCTGGCATCTCACTCTCTTTGAATCTTCTTTATCATGCTAAGAGGAGCAGGAAAAAGCAAAAAATTTCAGAATTGCACCTTGCAATGCGGAGAAATTACAGTTTGTGCATTTACAATATTCATTGATTTTTGCCATTGAAAAACATCCAGAAATGATTGAAGCTACTGACTGAATGAAAGGAGCTGGCATCTCACTCTCTTTGAATCTTCTTTATCATGCTAAGAGGAGCAGGAAAAAGCAAAAAATTTCAGAATTGCACCTTGCAATGCGGAGAAATTACTGTTTGTGCATTTACAATATTCATTGATTTTTGCCATTGAAAAACATCATGTTATTCATATACCAGAAATGTTTGAAGCTACTGACTGAATGAAAGGAGCTGGCATCTCAATCTCTTTGAATCTTCTTTATCATGCTAAGAGGAGCAGGAAAAAGCAAAAAATTTCAGAATTGCACCTTGCAATGTGGAGAAATTACTGTTTGTGCATTTACAATATTCATTGATTTTTACCATTGAAAAACGTCCAGAAATGATTGAAGCTACTGACTGAATGAAAGTAGCTGGCATCTCACTCTCTTTGAATCTTCTTTATCATGCTAAGAGGAGCAGGAAAAAGCAAAAAATTTCAGACTTGCACCTTGCAATGCGGAGAAATTACTGTTTGTGCATTTACAATATTCATTGATTTTTGCCATTGAAAAACATCATGTTATTCATATACCAGAAATGTTTGAAGCTACTGACTGAATGAAAGGAGCTGGCATCTCACTCTCTTTGAATCTTCTTTATCATGCTAAGAGGAGCAGGAAAAAGCAAAAAATTTCAGACTTGCACCTTGCAATGCGGAGAAATTACTGTTTGTGCATTTACAATATTCATTGATTTTTGCCATTGAAAAACATCATGTTATTCATATACCAGAAATGTTTGAAGCTACTGACTGAATGAAAGGAGCTGGCATCTCACTCTCTTTGAATCTTCTTTATCATGCTAAGAGGAGCAGGAAAAAGCAAAAAATTTCAGAATTGCACCTTGCAATGCGGAGAAATTACTGTTTGTGCATTTACAATATTCATTGATATTTGCCATTGAAAAACGTCCAGAAATGATTGAAGCTACTGACTGAATGAAAGGAGCTGGCATCTCACTCTCTTTGAATCTTCTTTATCATGCTAAGAGGAGCAGGAAAAAGCAAAAAATTTCAGAATTGCACCTTGCAATGCGGAGAAATTACAGTTTGTGCATTTACAATATTCATTGATTTTTGCCATTGAAAAACGTCCAGAAATGATTGAAGCTACTGACTGAATGAAAGGAGCTGGCATCTCACTCTCTTTGAATCTTCTTTATCATGCTAAGAGGAGCAGGAAAAAGCAAAAAATTTCAGAATTGCACCTTGCAATGCGGAGAAATTACTGTTTGTGCATTTACAATATTCGTTGATTTTTTGCCATTGAAAAACGTCCAGAAATGATTGAAGCTACTGACTGAATGAAAGGAGCTGGCATCTCACTCTCTTTGAATCTTCTTTATCATGCTAAGTGGAGCAGGAAAAAGCAAAAAATTTCAGAATTGCACCTTGCAATGCGGAGAAATTACTGTTTGTGCATTTACAATATTCATTGATTTTTGCCATTGAAAAACATCATGTTATTCATATACCAGAAATGTTTGAAGCTACTGACTGAATGAAAGGAGCTGGCATCTCACTCTCTTTGAATCTTCTTTATCATGCTAAGAGGAGCAGGAAAAGCTAAAAATTTCAGAATTGCACCTTGCAATGCGGAGAAATTACTGTTTGTGCATTTACAATATTCATTGATTTTTGCCATTGAAAAACTTCATGTTATTCATATACCAGAAATGTTTGAAGCTACTGACTGAATGAAAGGAGCTGGCATCTCACTCTCTTTGAATCTTCTTTATCATGCTAAGAGGAGCAGGAAAAAGCAAAAAATTTCAGAATTGCACCTTGCAATGTGGAGAAATTACTGTTTGTGCATTTACAATATTCATTGATTTTTACCATTGAAAAACGTCCAGAAATGATTGAAGCTACTGACTGAATGAAAGGAGCTGGCATCTCACTCTCTTTGAATCTTCTTTATCATGCTAAGAGGAGCAGGAAAAAGCAAAAAATTTCAGAATTGCACCTTGCAATGCGGAGAAATTACTGTTTGTGCATTTACAATATTCATTGATTTTTGCCATTGAAAAACATCATGTTATTCATATACCAGAAATGTTTGAAGCTACTGACTGAATGAAAGGAGCTGGCATCTCACTCTCTTTGAATCTTCTTTATCATGCTAAGAGGAGCAGGAAAAAGCAAAAAAATTTCAGAATTGCACCTTGCAATGCGGAGAAATTACTGTTTGTGCATTTACAATATTCGTTGATTTTTGCCATTGAAAAACGTCCAGAAATGATTGAAGCTACTGACTGAATGAAAGGAGCTGGCATCTCACTCTCTTTGAATCTTCTTTATCATGCTAAGTGGAGCAGGAAAAAGCAAAAAATTTCAGAATTGCACCTTGCAATGCGGAGAAATTACTGTTTGTGCATTTACAATATTCATTGATTTTTGCCATTGAAAAACATCATGTTATTCATATACCAGAAATGTTTGAAGCTACTGACTGAATGAAAGGAGCTGGCATCTCACTCTCTTTGAATCTTCTTTATCATGCTAAGAGGAGCAGGAAAAAGCAAAAAATTTCAGAATTGCACCTTGCAATGCGGAGAAATTACTGTTTGTGCATTTACAATATTCATTGATTTTTGCCATTGAAAAACTTCATGTTATTCATATACCAGAAATGTTTGAAGCTACTGACTGAATGAAAGGAGCTGGCATCTCACTCTCTTTGAATCTTCTTTATCATGCTAAGAGGAGCAGGAAAAAGCAAAAAATTTCAGAATTGCACCTTGCAATGTGGAGAAATTACTGTTTGTGCATTTACAATATTCATTGATTTTTACCATTGAAAAACGTCCAGAAATGATTGAAGCTACTGACTGAATGAAAGGAGCTGGCATCTCACTCTCTTTGAATCTTCTTTATCATGCTAAGAGGAGCAGGAAAAAGCAAAAAATTTCAGAATTGCACCTTGCAATGCGGAGAAATTACTGTTTGTGCATTTACAATATTCATTGATTTTTGCCATTGAAAAACATCATGTTATTCATATACCAGAAATGTTTGAAGCTACTGACTGAATGAAAGGAGCTGGCATCTCACTCTCTTTGAATCTTCTTTATCATGCTAAGAGGAGCAGGAAAAAGCAAAAAATTTCAGAATTGCACCTTGCAATGCGGAGAAATTACTGTTTGTGCATTTACAATATTCATTGATTTTTGCCATTGAAAAACATCATGTTATTCATATACCAGAAATGTTTGAAGCTACTGACTGAATGAAAGGAGCTGGCATCTCACTCTCTTTGAATCTTCTTTATCATGCTAAGAGGAGCAGGAAAAAGCAAAAAATTTCAGAATTGCACCTTGCAATGTGGAGAAATTACTGTTTGTGCATTTACAATATTCATTGATTTTTACCATTGAAAAACGTCCAGAAATGATTGAAGCTACTGACTGAATGAAAGTAGCTGGCATCTCACTCTCTTTGAATCTTCTTTATCATGCTAAGAGGAGCAGGAAAAAGCAAAAAATTTCAGACTTGCACCTTGCAATGCGGAGAATTACTGTTTGTGCATTTACAATATTCATTGATTTTTGCCATTGAAAAACATCATGTTATTCATATACCAGAAATGTTTGAAGCTACTGACTGAATGAAAGGAGCTGGCATCTCACTCTCTTTGAATCTTCTTTATCATGCTAAGAGGAGCAGGAAAAAGCAAAAAATTTCAGAATTGCACCTTGCAATGCGGAGAAATTACTGTTTGTGCATTTACAATATTCATTGATTTTTGCCATTGAAAAACGTCCAGAAATGATTGAAGCTACTGACTGAATGAAAGGAGCTGGCATCTCACTCTCTTTGAATCTTCTTTATCATGCTAAGAGGAGCAGGAAAAAGCAAAAAATTTCAGAATTGCACCTTGCAATGCGGAGAAATTACTGTTTGTGCATTTACAATATTCATTGATTTTTGCCATTGAAAAACATGTTATTCATATACCAGAAATGTTTGAAGCTACTGACTGAATGAAAGGAGCTGGCACCTCACTCTCTTTGAATCTTCTTTATCATGCTAAGAGGAGCAGGAAAAAGCAAAAAATTTCAGAATTGCACCTTGCAATGTGGAGAAATTACTGTTTGTGCATTTACAATATTCATTGATTTTTACCATTGAAAAACGTCCAGAAATGATTGAAGCTACTGACTGAATGAAAGGAGCTGGCATCTCACTCTCTTTGAATCTTCTTTATCATGCTAAGAGGAGCAGGAAAAAGCAAAAAATTTCAGAATTGCACCTTGCAATGCGGAGAAATTACTGTTTGTGCATTTACAATATTCATTGATTTTTGCCATTGAAAAACATCATGTTATTCATATACCAGAAATGTTTGAAGCTACTGACTGAATGAAAGGAGCTGGCATCTCACTCTCTTTGAATCTTCTTTATCATGCTAAGAGGAGCAGGAAAAAGCAAAAAATTTCAGAATTGCACCTTGCAATGTGGAGAAATTACTGTTTGTGCATTTACAATATTCATTGATTTTTACCATTGAAAAACGTCCAGAAATGATTGAAGCTACTGACTGAATGAAAGTAGCTGGCATCTCACTCTCTTTGAATCTTCTTTATCATGCTAAGAGGAGCAGGAAAAAGCAAAAAATTTCAGACTTGCACCTTGCAATGCGGAGAAATTACTGTTTGTGCATTTACAATATTCATTGATTTTTGCCATTGAAAAACATCATGTTATTCATATACCAGAAATGTTTGAAGCTACTGACTGAATGAAAGGAGCTGGCATCTCACTCTCTTTGAATCTTCTTTATCATGCTAAGAGGAGCAGGAAAAAGCAAAAAATTTCAGAATTGCACCTTGCAATGCGGAGAAATTACTGTTTGTGCATTTACAATATTCATTGATTTTTGCCATTGAAAAACATGTTATTCATATACCAGAAATGTTTGAAGCTACTGACTGAATGAAAGGAGCTGGCACCTCACTCTCTTTGAATCTTCTTTATCATGCTAAGAGGAGCAGGAAAAAGCAAAAAATTTCAGAATTGCACCTTGCAATGCGGAGAAATTACTGTTTGTGCATTTACAATATTCATTGATTTTTGCCATTGAAAAACGTCCAGAAATGATTGAAGGTACTGACTGAATGAAAGGAGCTGGCATCTCACTCTCTTTGAATCTTCTTTATCATGCTAAGAGGAGCAGGAAAAAGCAAAAAATTTCAGACTTGCACCTTGCAATGCGGAGAAATTACTGTTTGTGCATTTACAATATTCATTGATTTTTGCCATTGAAAAACGTCCAGAAATGATTGAAGCTACTGACTGAATGAAAGGAGCTGGCATCTCACTCTCTTTGAATCTTCTTTATCATGCTAAGAGGAGCAGGAAAAAGCAAAAAATTTCAGAATTGCACCTTGCAATGCGGAGAAATTACAGTTTGTGCATTTACAATATCATTGATTTTTGCCATTGAAAAACATCCAGAAATGATTGAAGCTACTGACTGAATGAAAGGAGCTGGCATCTCACTCTCTTTGAATCTTCTTTATCATGCTAAGAGGAGCAGGAAAAAGCAAAAAATTTCAGAATTGCACCTTGCAATGCGGAGAAATTACTGTTTGTGCATTTACAATATTCATTGATTTTTGCCATTGAAAAACATCATGTTATTCATATACCAGAAATGTTTGAAGCTACTGACTGAATGAAAGGAGCTGGCATCTCAATCTCTTTGAATCTTCTTTATCATGCTAAGAGGAGCAGGAAAAAGCAAAAAATTTCAGAATTGCACCTTGCAATGTGGAGAAATTACTGTTTGTGCATTTACAATATTCATTGATTTTTACCATTGAAAAACGTCCAGAAATGATTGAAGCTACTGACTGAATGAAAGTAGCTGGCATCTCACTCTCTTTGAATCTTCTTTATCATGCTAAGAGGAGCAGGAAAAAGCAAAAAATTTCAGACTTGCACCTTGCAATGCGGAGAAATTACTGTTTGTGCATTTACAATATTCATTGATTTTTGCCATTGAAAAACATCATGTTATTCATATACCAGAAATGTTTGAAGCTACTGACTGAATGAAAGGAGCTGGCATCTCACTCTCTTTGAATCTTCTTTATCATGCTAAGAGGAGCAGGAAAAAGCAAAAAATTTCAGACTTGCACCTTGCAATGCGGAGAAATTACTGTTTGTGCATTTACAATATTCATTGATTTTTGCCATTGAAAAACATCATGTTATTCATATACCAGAAATGTTTGAAGCTACTGACTGAATGAAAGGAGCTGGCATCTCACTCTCTTTGAATCTTCTTTATCATGCTAAGAGGAGCAGGAAAAAGCAAAAAATTTCAGAATTGCACCTTGCAATGCGGAGAAATTACTGTTTGTGCATTTACAATATTCATTGATTTTTGCCATTGAAAAACATCCAGAAATGATTGAAGGTACTGACTGAATGAAAGGAGCTGGCATCTCACTCTCTTTGAATCTTCTTTATCATGCTAAGAGGAGCAGGAAAAAGCAAAAAATTTCAGAATTGCACCTTGCAATGCGGAGAAATTACTGTTTGTGCATTTACAATATTCATTGATTTTTGCCATTGAAAAACGTCCAGAAATGATTGAAGCTACTGACTGAATGAAAGGAGCTGGCATCTCACTCTCTTTGAATCTTCTTTATCATGCTAAGAGGAGCAGGAAAAAGCAAAAAATTTCAGAATTGCACCTTGCAATGCGGAGAAATTACAGTTTGTGCATTTACAATATTCATTGATTTTTGCCATTGAAAAACGTCCAGAAATGATTGAAGCTACTGACTGAATGAAAGGAGCTGGCATCTCACTCTCTTTGAATCTTCTTTATCATGCTAAGAGGAGCAGGAAAAAGCAAAAAATTTCAGAATTGCACCTTGCAATGCGGAGAAATTACTGTTTGTGCATTTACAATATTCGTTGATTTTTGCCATTGAAAAACGTCCAGAAATGATTGAAGCTACTGACTGAATGAAAGGAGCTGGCATCTCACTCTCTTTGAATCTTCTTTATCATGCTAAGTGGAGCAGGAAAAAGCAAAAAATTTCAGAATTGCACCTTGCAATGCGGAGAAATTACTGTTTGTGCATTTACAATATTCATTGATTTTTGCCATTGAAAAACATCATGTTATTCATATACCAGAAATGTTTGAAGCTACTGACTGAATGAAAGGAGCTGGCATCTCACTCTCTTTGAATCTTCTTTATCATGCTAAGAGGAGCAGGAAAAAGCAAAAAATTTCAGAATTGCACCTTGCAATGCGGAGAAATTACTGTTTGTGCATTTACAATATTCATTGATTTTTGCCATTGAAAAACATCATGTTATTCATATACCAGAAATGTTTGAAGCTACTGACTGAATGAAAGGAGCTGGCATCTCACTCTCTTTGAATCTTCTTTATCATGCTAAGAGGAGCAGGAAAAAGCAAAAAATTTCAGGATTGCACCTTGCAATGTGGAGAAATTACTGTTTGTGCATTTACAATATTCATTGATTTTTACCATTGAAAAACGTCCAGAAATGATTGAAGCTACTGACTGAATGAAAGGAGCTGGCATCTCACTCTCTTTGAATCTTCTTTATCATGCTAAGAGGAGCAGGAAAAAGCAAAAAATTTCAGAATTGCACCTTGCAATGCGGAGAAATTACTGTTTGTGCATTTACAATATTCATTGATTTTTGCCATTGAAAAACATCATGTTATTCATATACCAGAAATGTTTGAAGCTACTGACTGAATGAAAGGAGCTGGCATCTCACTCTCTTTGAATCTTCTTTATCATGCTAAGAGGAGCAGGAAAAAGCAAAAAATTTCAGAATTGCACCTTGCAATGCGGAGAAATTACTGTTTGTGCATTTACAATATTCATTGATTTTTGCCATTGAAAAACATCATGTTATTCATATACCAGAAATGTTTGAAGCTACTGACTGAATGAAAGGAGCTGGCATCTCACTCTCTTTGAATCTTCTTTATCATGCTAAGAGGAGCAGGAAAAAGCAAAAAATTTCAGAATTGCACCTTGCAATGTGGAGAAATTACTGTTTGTGCATTTACAATTTTCATTGATTTTTACCATTGAAAAACGTCCAGAAATGATTGAAGCTACTGACTGAATGAAAGTAGCTGGCATCTCACTCTCTTTGAATCTTCTTTATCATGCTAAGAGGAGCAGGAAAAAGCAAAAAAATTCAGAATTGCACCTTGCAATGCGGAGAAATTACTGTTTGTGCATTTACAATATTCATTGATTTTTGCCATTGAAAAACGTCCAGAAATGATTGAAGCTACTGACTGAATGAAAGGAGCTGGCATCTCACTCTCTTTGAATCTTCTTTATCATGCTAAGAGGAGCAGGAAAAAGCAAAAAATTTCAGAATTGCACCTTGCAATGCGGAGAAATTACTGTTTGTGCATTTACAATATTCATTGATTTTTGCCATTGAAAAACGTCCAGAAATGATTGAAGCTACTGACTGAATGAAAGGAGCTGGCATCTCACTCTCTTTGAATCTTCTTTATCATGCTAAGAGGAGCAGGAAAAAGCAAAAAATTTCAGAATTGCACCTTGCAATGCGGAGAAATTACAGTTTGTGCATTTACAATATTCATTGATTTTTGCCATTGAAAAACGTCCAGAAATGATTGAAGCTACTGACTGAATGAAAGGAGCTGGCATCTCACTCTCTTTGAATCTTCTTTATCATGCTAAGAGGAGCAGGAAAAAGCAAAAAATTTCAGAATTGCACCTTGCAATGCGGAGAAATTACTGTTTGTGCATTTACAATATTCGTTGATTTTTGCCATTGAAAAACGTCCAGAAATGATTGAAGCTACTGACTGAATGAAAGGAGCTGGCATCTCACTCTCTTTGAATCTTCTTTATCATGCTAAGTGGAGCAGGAAAAAGCAAAAAATTTCAGAATTGCACCTTGCAATACGGAGAAATTACTGTTTGTGCATTTACAATATTCATTGATTTTTGCCATTGAAAAACATCATGTTATTCATATACCAGAAATGTTTGAAGCTACTGACTGAATGAAAGGAGCTGGCATCTCACTCTCTTTGAATCTTCTTTATCATGCTAAGAGGAGCAGGAAAAAGCAAAAAATTTCAGAATTGCACCTTGCAATGCGGAGAAATTACTGTTTGTGCATTTACAATATTCATTGATTTTTGCCATTGAAAAACATCATGTTATTCATATACCAGAAATGTTTGAAGCTACTGACTGAATGAAAGGAGCTGGCATCTCACTCTCTTTGAATCTTCTTTATCATGCTAAGAGGAGCAGGAAAAAGCAAAAAATTTCAGAATTGCACCTTGCAATGTGGAGAAATTACTGTTTGTGCATTTACAATATTCATTGATTTTTACCATTGAAAAACGTCCAGAAATGATTGAAGCTACTGACTGAATGAAAGGAGCTGGCATCTCACTCTCTTTGAATCTTCTTTATCATGCTAAGAGGAGCAGGAAAAAGCAAAAAATTTCAGAATTGCACCTTGCAATGCGGAGAAATTACTGTTTGTGCATTTACAATATTCATTGATTTTTGCCATTGAAAAACATCATGTTATTCATATACCAGAAATGTTTGAAGCTACTGACTGAATGAAAGGAGCTGGCATCTCACTCTCTTTGAATCTTCTTTATCATGCTAAGAGGAGCAGGAAAAAGCAAAAAATTTCAGAATTGCACCTTGCAATGCGGAGAAATTACTGTTTGTGCATTTACAATATTCATTGATTTTTGCCATTGAAAAACATCATGTTATTCATATACCAGAAATGTTTGAAGCTACTGACTGAATGAAAGGAGCTGGCATCTCACTCTCTTTGAATCTTCTTTATCATGCTAAGAGGAGCAGGAAAAAGCAAAAAATTTCAGAATTGCACCTTGCAATGTGGAGAAATTACTGTTTGTGCATTTACAATTTTCATTGATTTTTACCATTGAAAAACGTCCAGAAATGATTGAAGCTACTGACTGAATGAAAGTAGCTGGCATCTCACTCTCTTTGAATCTTCTTTATCATGCTAAGAGGAGCAGGAAAAAGCAAAAAAATTCAGAATTGCACCTTGCAATGCGGAGAAATTACTGTTTGTGCATTTACAATATTCATTGATTTTTGCCATTGAAAAACGTCCAGAAATGATTGAAGCTACTGACTGAATGAAAGGAGCTGGCATCTCACTCTCTTTGAATCTTCTTTATCATGCTAAGAGGAGCAGGAAAAAGCAAAAAATTTCAGAATTGCACCTTGCAATGCGGAGAAATTACTGTTTGTGCATTTACAATATTCATTGATTTTTGCCATTGAAAAACATCACGTTATTCATATACCAGAAATGTTTGAAGCTACTGACTGAATGAAAGGAGCTGGCATCTCACTCTCTTTGAATCTTCTTTATCATGCTAAGAGGAGCAGGAAAAAGCAAAAAATTTCAGAATTGCACCTTGCAATGCGGAGAAATTACTGTTTGTGCATTTACAATATTCATTGATTTTTGCCATTGAAAAACATCATGTTATTCATATTCCAGAAATGTTTGAAGCTACTGACTGAATGAAAGGAGCTGGCATCTCACTCTCTTTGAATCTTCTTTATCATGCTAAGAGGAGCAGGAAAAAGCAAAAAATTTCAGAATTGCACCTTGCAATGTGAAGAAATTACTGTTTGTGCATTTACAATATTCATTGATTTTTACCATTGAAAAACGTCCAGAAATGATTGAAGCTACTGACTGAATGAAAGTAGCTGGCATCTCACTCTCTTTGAATCTTCTTTATCATGCTAAGAGGAGCAGGAAAAAGCAAAAAAATTCAGAATTGCACCTTGCAATGCGGAGAAATTACTGTTTGTGCATTTACAATATTCATTGATTTTTGCCATTGAAAAACGTCCAGAAATGATTGAAGCTACTGACTGAATGAAAGGAGCTGGCATCTCACTCTCTTTGAATCTTCTTTATCATGCTAAGAGGAGCAGGAAAAAGCAAAAAATTTCAGAATTGCACCTTGCAATGCGGAGAAATTACAGTTTGTGCATTTACAATATTCATTGATTTTTGCCATTGAAAAACATCCAGAAATGATTGAAGCTACTGACTGAATGAAAGGAGCTGGCATCTCACTCTCTTTGAATCTTCTTTATCATGCTAAGAGGAGCAGGAAAAAGCAAAAAATTTCAGAATTGCACCTTGCAATGCGGAGAAATTACTGTTTGTGCATTTACAATATTCATTGATTTTTGCCATTGAAAAACATCATGTTATTCATATACCAGAAATGTTTGAAGCTACTGACTGAATGAAAGGAGCTGGCATCTCAATCTCTTTGAATCTTCTTTATCATGCTAAGAGGAGCAGGAAAAAGCAAAAAATTTCAGAATTGCACCTTGCAATGTGGAGAAATTACTGTTTGTGCATTTACAATATTCATTGATTTTTACCATTGAAAAACGTCCAGAAATGATTGAAGCTACTGACTGAATGAAAGTAGCTGGCATCTCACTCTCTTTGAATCTTCTTTATCATGCTAAGAGGAGCAGGAAAAAGCAAAAAATTTCAGACTTGCACCTTGCAATGCGGAGAAATTACTGTTTGTGCATTTACAATATTCATTGATTTTTGCCATTGAAAAACATCATGTTATTCATATACCAGAAATGTTTGAAGCTACTGACTGAATGAAAGGAGCTGGCATCTCACTCTCTTTGATTCTTCTTTATCATGCTAAGAGGAGCAGGAAAAAGCAAAAAATTTCAGACTTGCACCTTGCAATGCGGAGAAATTACTGTTTGTGCATTTACAATATTCATTGATTTTTGCCATTGAAAAACATCATGTTATTCATATACCAGAAATGTTTGAAGCTACTGACTGAATGAAAGGAGCTGGCATCTCACTCTCTTTGAATCTTCTTTATCATGCTAAGAGGAGCAGGAAAAAGCAAAAAATTTCAGAATTGCACCTTGCAATGCGGAGAAATTACTGTTTGTGCATTTACAATATTCATTGATATTTGCCATTGAAAAACGTCCAGAAATGATTGAAGCTACTGACTGAATGAAAGGAGCTGGCATCTCACTCTCTTTGAATCTTCTTTATCATGCTAAGAGGAGCAGGAAAAAGCAAAAAATTTCAGAATTGCACCTTGCAATGCGGAGAAATTACAGTTTGTGCATTTACAATATTCATTGATTTTTGCCATTGAAAAACGTCCAGAAATGATTGAAGCTACTGACTGAATGAAAGGAGCTGGCATCTCACTCTCTTTGAATCTTCTTTATCATGCTAAGAGGAGCAGGAAAAAGCAAAAAATTTCAGAATTGCACCTTGCAATGCGGAGAAATTACTGTTTGTGCATTTACAATATTCGTTGATTTTTGCCATTGAAAAACGTCCAGAAATGATTGAAGCTACTGACTGAATGAAAGGAGCTGGCATCTCACTCTCTTTGAATCTTCTTTATCATGCTAAGTGGAGCAGGAAAAAGCAAAAAATTTCAGAATTGCACCTTGCAATGCGGAGAAATTACTGTTTGTGCATTTACAATATTCATTGATTTTTGCCATTGAAAAACATCATGTTATTCATATACCAGAAATGTTTGAAGCTACTGACTGAATGAAAGGAGCTGGCATCTCACTCTCTTTGAATCTTCTTTATCATGCTAAGAGGAGCAGGAAAAAGCTAAAAATTTCAGAATTGCACCTTGCAATGCGGAGAAATTACTGTTTGTGCATTTACAATATTCATTGATTTTTGCCATTGAAAAACTTCATGTTATTCATATACCAGAAATGTTTGAAGCTACTGACTGAATGAAAGGAGCTGGCATCTCACTCTCTTTGAATCTTCTTTATCATGCTAAGAGGAGCAGGAAAAAGCAAAAAATTTCAGAATTGCACCTTGCAATGCGGAGAAATTACTGTTTGTGCATTTACAATATTCATTGATTTTTGCCATTGAAAAACATCATGTTATTCATATACCAGAAATGTTTGAAGCTACTGACTGAATGAAAGGAGCTGGCATCTCACTCTCTTTGAATCTTCTTTATCATGCTAAGAGGAGCAGGAAAAAGCAAAAAATTTCAGAATTGCACCTTGCAATGCGGAGAAATTACTGTTTGTGCATTTACAATATTCGTTGATTTTTGCCATTGAAAAACGTCCAGAAATGATTGAAGCTACTGACTGAATGAAAGGAGCTGGCATCTCACTCTCTTTGAATCTTCTTTATCATGCTAAGTGGAGCAGGAAAAAGCAAAAAATTTCAGAATTGCACCTTGCAATGCGGAGAAATTACTGTTTGTGCATTTACAATATTCATTGATTTTTGCCATTGAAAAACATCATGTTATTCATATACCAGAAATGTTTGAAGCTACTGACTGAATGAAAGGAGCTGGCATCTCACTCTCTTTGAATCTTCTTTATCATGCTAAGAGGAGCAGGAAAAAGCAAAAAATTTCAGAATTGCACCTTGAAATGTGGAGAAATTACTGTTTGTGCATTTACAATATTCATTGATTTTTACCATTGAAAAACGTCCAGAAATGATTGAAGCTACTGACTGAATGAAAGGAGCTGGCATCTCACTCTCTTTGAATCTTCTTTATCATGCTAAGAGGAGCAGGAAAAAGCAAAAAATTTCAGAATTGCACCTTGCAATGCGGAGAAATTACTGTTTGTGCATTTACAATATTCATTGATTTTTGCCATTGAAAAACATCATGTTATTCATATACCAGAAATGTTTGAAGCTACTGACTGAATGAAAGGAGCTGGCATCTCACTCTCTTTGAATCTTCTTTATCATGCTAAGAGGAGCAGGAAAAAGCAAAAAATTTCAGAATTGCACCTTGCAATGCGGAGAAATTACTGTTTGTGCATTTACAATATTCATTGATTTTTGCCATTGAAAAACATCATGTTATTCATATACCAGAAATGTTTGAAGCTACTGACTGAATGAAAGGAGCTGGCATCTCACTCTCTTTGAATCTTCTTTATCATGCTAAGAGGAGCAGGAAAAAGCAAAAAATTTCAGAATTGCACCTTGCAATGTGGAGAAATTACTGTTTGTGCATTTACAATATTCATTGATTTTTACCATTGAAAAACGTCCAGAAATGATTGAAGCTACTGACTGAATGAAAGTAGCTGGCATCTCACTCTCTTTGAATCTTCTTTATCATGCTAAGAGGAGCAGGAAAAAGCAAAAAATTTCAGACTTGCACCTTGCAATGCGGAGAAATTACTGTTTGTGCATTTACAATATTCATTGATTTTTGCCATTGAAAAACATCATGTTATTCATATACCAGAAATGTTTGAAGCTACTGACTGAATGAAAGGAGCTGGCATCTCACTCTCTTTGAATCTTCTTTATCATGCTAAGAGGAGCAGGAAAAAGCAAAAAATTTCAGAATTGCACCTTGCAATGCGGAGAAATTACTGTTTGTGCATTTACAATATTCATTGATTTTTGCCATTGAAAAACGTCCAGAAATGATTGAAGCTACTGACTGAATGAAAGGAGCTGGCATCTCACTCTCTTTGAATCTTCTTTATCATGCTAAGAGGAGCAGGAAAAAGCAAAAAATTTCAGAATTGCACCTTGCAATGCGGAGAAATTACTGTTTGTGCATTTACAATATTCATTGATTTTTGCCATTGAAAAACATCATGTTATTCATATACCAGAAATGTTTGAAGCTACTGACTGAATGAAAGGAGCTGGCATCTCACTCTCTTTGAATCTTCTTTATCATGCTAAGAGGAGCAGGAAAAAGCAAAAAATTTCAGAATTGCACCTTGCAATGTGGAGAAATTACTGTTTGTGCATTTACAATATTCATTGATTTTTACCATTGAAAAACGTCCAGAAATGATTGAAGCTACTGACTGAATGAAAGTAGCTGGCATCTCACTCTCTTTGAATCTTCTTTATCATGCTAAGAGGAGCAGGAAAAAGCAAAAAATTTCAGACTTGCACCTTGCAATGCGGAGAAATTACTGTTTGTGCATTTACAATATTCATTGATTTTTGCCATTGAAAAACATCATGTTATTCATATACCAGAAATGTTTGAAGCTACTGACTGAATGAAAGGAGCTGGCATCTCACTCTCTTTGAATCTTCTTTATCATGCTAAGAGGAGCAGGAAAAAGCAAAAAATTTCAGAATTGCACCTTGCAATGCGGAGAAATTACTGTTTGTGCATTTACAATATTCATTGATTTTTGCCATTGAAAAACGTCCAGAAATGATTGAAGCTACTGACTGAATGAAAGGAGCTGGCATCTCACTCTCTTTGAATCTTCTTTATCATGCTAAGAGGAGCAGGAAAAAGCAAAAAATTTCAGAATTGCACCTTGCAATGCGGAGAAATTACTGTTTGTGCATTTACAATATTCATTGATTTTTGCCATTGAAAAACATGTTATTCATATACCAGAAATGTTTGAAGCTACTGACTGAATGAAAGGAGCTGGCACCTCACTCTCTTTGAATCTTCTTTATCATGCTAAGAGGAGCAGGAAAAAGCAAAAAATTTCAGAATTGCACCTTGCAATGTGGAGAAATTACTGTTTGTGCATTTACAATATTCATTGATTTTTACCATTGAAAAACGTCCAGAAATGATTGAAGCTACTGACTGAATGAAAGGAGCTGGCATCTCACTCTCTTTGAATCTTCTTTATCATGCTAAGAGGAGCAGGAAAAAGCAAAAAATTTCAGAATTGCACCTTGCAATGCGGAGAAATTACTGTTTGTGCATTTACAATATTCATTGATTTTTGCCATTGAAAAACATCATGTTATTCATATACCAGAAATGTTTGAAGCTACTGACTGAATGAAAGGAGCTGGCATCTCACTCTCTTTGAATCTTCTTTATCATGCTAAGAGGAGCAGGAAAAAGCAAAAAATTTCAGAATTGCACCTTGCAATGCGGAGAAATTACTGTTTGTGCATTTACAATATTCATTGATTTTTGCCATTGAAAAACATCATGTTATTCATATACCAGAAATGTTTGAAGCTACTGACTGAATGAAAGGAGCTGGCATCTCACTCTCTTTGAATCTTCTTTATCATGCTAAGAGGAGCAGGAAACAGCAAAAAATTTCAGAATTGCACCTTGCAATGTGGAGAAATTACTGTTTGTGCATTTACAATATTCATTGATTTTTACCATTGAAAAACGTCCAGAAATGATTGAAGCTACTGACTGAATGAAAGTAGCTGGCATCTCACTCTCTTTGAATCTTCTTTATCATGCTAAGAGGAGCAGGAAAAAGCAAAAAATTTCAGACTTGCACCTTGCAATGCGGAGAAATTACTGTTTGTGCATTTACAATATTCATTGATTTTTGCCATTGAAAAACATCATGTTATTCATATACCAGAAATGTTTGAAGCTACTGACTGAATGAAAGGAGCTGGCATCTCACTCTCTTTGAATCTTCTTTATCATGCTAAGAGGAGCAGGAAAAAGCAAAAAATTTCAGAATTGCACCTTGCAATGCGGAGAAATTACTGTTTGTGCATTTACAATATTCATTGATTTTTGCCATTGAAAAACGTCCAGAAATGATTGAAGCTACTGACTGAATGAAAGGAGCTGGCATCTCACTCTCTTTGAATCTTCTTTATCATGCTAAGAGGAGCAGGAAAAAGCAAAAAATTTCAGAATTGCACCTTGCAATGCGGAGAAATTACTGTTTGTGCATTTACAATATTCATTGATTTTTGCCATTGAAAAACATGTTATTCATATACCAGAAATGTTTGAAGCTACTGACTGAATGAAAGGAGCTGGCACCTCACTCTCTTTGAATCTTCTTTATCATGCTAAGAGGAGCAGGAAAAAGCAAAAAATTTCAGAATTGCACCTTGCAATGTGGAGAAATTACTGTTTGTGCATTTACAATATTCATTGATTTTTACCATTGAAAAACGTCCAGAAATGATTGAAGCTACTGACTGAATGAAAGGAGCTGGCATCTCACTCTCTTTGAATCTTCTTTATCATGCTAAGAGGAGCAGGAAAAAGCAAAAAATTTCAGAATTGCACCTTGCAATGCGGAGAAATTACTGTTTGTGCATTTACAATATTCATTGATTTTTGCCATTGAAAAACATCATGTTATTCATATACCAGAAATGTTTGAAGCTACTGACTGAATGAAAGGAGCTGGCATCTCACTCTCTTTGAATCTTCTTTATCATGCTAAGAGGAGCAGGAAAAAGCAAAAAATTTCAGAATTGCACCTTGCAATGCGGAGAAATTACTGTTTGTGCATTTACAATATTCATTGATTTTTGCCATTGAAAAACATCATGTTATTCATATACCAGAAATGTTTGAAGCTACTGACTGAATGAAAGTAGCTGGCATCTCACTCTCTTTGAATCTTCTTTATCATGCTAAGAGGAGCAGGAAAAAGCAAAAAATTTCAGACTTGCACCTTGCAATGCGGAGAAATTACTGTTTGTGCATTTACAATATTCATTGATTTTTGCCATTGAAAAACATCATGTTATTCATATACCAGAAATGTTTGAAGCTACTGACTGAATGAAAGGAGCTGGCATCTCACTCTCTTTGAATCTTCTTTATCATGCTAAGAGGAGCAGGAAAAAGCAAAAAATTTCAGAATTGCACCTTGCAATGCGGAGAAATTACTGTTTGTGCATTTACAATATTCATTGATTTTTGCCATTGAAAAACGTCCAGAAATGATTGAAGCTACTGACTGAATGAAAGGAGCTGGCATCTCACTCTCTTTGAATCTTCTTTATCATGCTAAGAGGAGCAGGAAAAAGCAAAAAATTTCAGAATTGCACCTTGCAATGCGGAGAAATTACTGTTTGTGCATTTACAATATTCATTGATTTTTGCCATTGAAAAACATGTTATTCATATACCAGAAATGTTTGAAGCTACTGACTGAATGAAAGGAGCTGGCACCTCACTCTCTTTGAATCTTCTTTATCATGCTAAGAGGAGCAGGAAAAAGCAAAAAATTTCAGAATTGCACCTTGCAATGTGGAGAAATTACTGTTTGTGCATTTACAATATTCATTGATTTTTACCATTGAAAAACGTCCAGAAATGATTGAAGCTACTGACTGAATGAAAGGAGCTGGCATCTCACTCTCTTTGAATCTTCTTTATCATGCTAAGAGGAGCAGGAAAAAGCAAAAAATTTCAGAATTGCACCTTGCAATGCGGAGAAATTACTGTTTGTGCATTTACAATATTCATTGATTTTTGCCATTGAAAAACATCATGTTATTCATATACCAGAAATGTTTGAAGCTACTGACTGAATGAAAGGAGCTGGCATCTCACTCTCTTTGAATCTTCTTTATCATGCTAAGAGGAGCAGGAAAAAGCAAAAAATTTCAGAATTGCACCTTGCAATGCGGAGAAATTACTGTTTGTGCATTTACAATATTCATTGATTTTTGCCATTGAAAAACATGTTATTCATATACCAGAAATGTTTGAAGCTACTGACTGAATGAAAGGAGCTGGCATCTCACTCTCTTTGAATCTTCTTTATCATGCTAAGAGGAGCAGGAAAAAGCAAAAAATTTCAGAATTGCACCTTGCAATGTGGAGAAATTACTGTTTGTGCATTTACAATATTCATTGATTTTTACCATTGAAAAACGTCCAGAAATGATTGAAGCTACTGACTGAATGAAAGTAGCTGGCATCTCACTCTCTTTGAATCTTCTTTATCATGCTAAGAGGAGCAGGAAAAAGCAAAAAAAATCAGAATTGCCCCTTGCAATGCGGAGAAATTACTGTTTGTGCATTTACAATATTCATTGATTTTTGCCATTGAAAAACGTCCAGAAATGATTGAAGCTACTGACTGAATGAAAGGAGCTGGCATCTCACTCTCTTTGAATCTTCTTTATCATGCTAAGAGGAGCAGGAAAAAGCAAAAAATTTCAGAATTGCACCTTGCAATGCGGAGAAATTACAGTTTGTGCATTTACAATATTCATTGATTTTTGCCATTGAAAAACATCCAGAAATGATTGAAGCTACTGACTGAATGAAAGGAGCTGGCATCTCACTCTCTTTGAATCTTCTTTATCATGCTAAGAGGAGCAGGAAAAAGCAAAAAATTTCAGAATTGCACCTTGCAATGCGGAGAAATTACTGTTTGTGCATTTACAATATTCATTGATTTTTGCCATTGAAAAACATCGTTATTCATATACCAGAAATGTTTGAAGCTACTGACTGAATGAAAGGAGCTGGCATCTCAATCTCTTTGAATCTTCTTTATCATGCTAAGAGGAGCAGGAAAAAGCAAAAAATTTCAGAATTGCACCTTGCAATGTGGAGAAATTACTGTTTGTGCATTTACAATATTCATTGATTTTTACCATTGAAAAACGTCCAGAAATGATTGAAGCTACTGACTGAATGAAAGTAGCTGGCATCTCACTCTCTTTGAATCTTCTTTATCATGCTAAGAGGAGCAGGAAAAAGCAAAAAATTTCAGACTTGCACCTTGCAATGCGGAGAAATTACTGTTTGTGCATTTACAATATTCATTGATTTTTGCCATTGAAAAACATCATGTTATTCATATACCAGAAATGTTTGAAGCTACTGACTGAATGAAAGGAGCTGGCATCTCACTCTCTTTGAATCTTCTTTATCATGCTAAGAGGAGCAGGAAAAAGCAAAAAATTTCAGAATTGCACCTTGCAATGTGGAGAAATTACTGTTTGTGCATTTACAATATTCATTGATTTTTACCATTGAAAAACGTCCAGAAATGATTGAAGCTACTGACTGAATGAAAAGAGCTGGCATCTCACTCTCTTTGAATCTTCTTTATCATGCTAAGAGGAGCAGGAAAAAGCAAAAAATTTCAGAATTGCACCTTGCAATGCGGAGAAATTACTGTTTGTGCATTTACAATATTCATTGATTTTTGCCATTGAAAAACATCATGTTATTCATATACCAGAAATGTTTGAAGCTACTGACTGAATGAAAGGAGCTGGCATCTCACTCTCTTTGAATCTTCTTTATCATGCTAAGAGGAGCAGGAAAAAGCAAAAAATTTCAGAATTGCACCTTGCAATGCGGAGAAATTACTGTTTGTGCATTTACAATATTCATTGATTTTTGCCATTGAAAAACATCATGTTATTCATATACCAGAAATGTTTGAAGCTACTGACTGAATGAAAGGAGCTGGCATCTCACTCTCTTTGAATCTTCTTTATCATGCTAAGAGGAGCAGGAAAAAGCAAAAAATTTCAGAATTGCACCTTGCAATGTGGAGAAATTACTGTTTGTGCATTTACAATATTCATTGATTTTTACCATTGAAAAACGTCCAGAAATGATTGAAGCTACTGACTGAATGAAAGGAGCTGGCATCTCACTCTCTTTGAATCTTCTTTATCATGCTAAGAGGAGCAGGAAAAAGCAAAAAATTTCAGAATTGCACCTTGCAATGCGGAGAAATTACTGTTTGTGCATTTACAATATTCATTGATTTTTGCCATTGAAAAACATCATGTTATTCATATACCAGAAATGTTTGAAGCTACTGACTGAATGAAAGGAGCTGGCATCTCACTCTCTTTGAATCTTCTTTATCATGCTAAGAGGAGCAGGAAAAAGCAAAAAATTTCAGAATTGCACCTTGCAATGCGGAGAAATTACTGTTTGTGCATTTACAATATTCATTGATTTTTGCCATTGAAAAACATCATGTTATTCATATACCAGAAATGTTTGAAGCTACTGACTGAATGAAAGGAGCTGGCATCTCACTCTCTTTGAATCTTCTTTATCATGCTAAGAGGAGCAGGAAAAAGCAAAAAATTTCAGAATTGCACCTTGCAATGTGGAGAAATTACTGTTTGTGCATTTACAATATTCATTGATTTTTACCATTGAAAAACGTCCAGAAATGATTGAAGCTACTGACTGAATGAAAGTAGCTGGCATCTCACTCTCTTTGAATCTTCTTTATCATGCTAAGAGGAGCAGGTAAAAGCAAAAAATTTCAGACTTGCACCTTGCAATGCGGAGAAATTACTGTTTGTGCATTTACAATATTCATTGATTTTTGCCATTGAAAAACATCATGTTATTCATATACCAGAAATGTTTGAAGCTACTGACTGAATGAAAGGAGCTGGCATCTCACTCTCTTTGAATCTTCTTTATCATGCTAAGAGGAGCAGGAAAAAGCAAAAAATTTCAGAATTGCACCTTGCAATGCGGAGAAATTACTGTTTGTGCATTTACAATATTCATTGATTTTTGCCATTGAAAAACGTCCAGAAATGATTGAAGCTACTGACTGAATGAAAGGAGCTGGCATCTCACTCTCTTTGAATCTTCTTTATCATGCTAAGAGGAGCAGGAAAAAGCAAAAAATTTCAGAATTGCACCTTGCAATGCGGAGAAATTACTGTTTGTGCATTTACAATATTCATTGATTTTTGCCATTGAAAAATGTCCAGAAATGATTGAAGCTACTGACTGAATGAAAGGAGCTGGCATCTCACTCTCTTTGAATCTTCTTTATCATGCTAAGAGGAGCAGGAAAAAGCAAAAAATTTCAGAATTGCACCTTGCAATGCGGAGAAATTACTGTTTGTGCATTTACAATATTCATTGATTTTTGCCATTGAAAAACATGTTATTCATATACCAGAAATGTTTGAAGCTACTGACTGAATGAAAGGAGCTGGCACCTCACTCTCTTTGAATCTTCTTTATCATGCTAAGAGGAGCGGGAAAAAGCAAAAAATTTCAGAATTGCACCTTGCAATGCGGAGAAATTACTGTTTGTGCATTTACAATATTCATTGATTTTTGCCATTGAAAAACATCATGTTATTCATATACCAGAAATGTTTGAAGCTACTGACTGAATGAAAGGAGCTGGCATCTCACTCTCTTTGAATCTTCTTTATCATGCTAAGAGGAGCAGGAAAAAGCAAAAAATTTCAGAATTGCACCTTGCAATGTGGAGAAATTACTGTTTGTGCATTTACAATTTTCATTGATTTTTACCATTGAAAAACGTCCAGAAATGATTGAAGCTACTGACTGAATGAAAGTAGCTGGCATCTCACTCTCTTTGAATCTTCTTTATCATGCTAAGAGGAGCAGGAAAAAGCAAAAAAATTCAGAATTGCACCTTGCAATGCGGAGAAATTACTGTTTGTGCATTTACAATATTCATTGATTTTTGCCATTGAAAAACGTCCAGAAATGATTGAAGCTACTGACTGAATGAAAGGAGCTGGCATCTCACTCTCTTTGAATCTTCTTTATCATGCTAAGAGGAGCAGGAAAAAGCAAAAAATTTCAGAATTGCACCTTGCAATGCGGAGAAATTACTGTTTGTGCATTTACAATATTCATTGATTTTTGCCATTGAAAAACGTCCAGAAATGATTGAAGCTACTGACTGAATGAAAGGAGCTGGCATCTCACTCTCTTTGAATCTTCTTTATCATGCTAAGAGGAGCAGGAAAAAGCAAAAAATTTCAGAATTGCACCTTGCAATGCGGAGAAATTACAGTTTGTGCATTTACAATATTCATTGATTTTTGCCATTGAAAAACGTCCAGAAATGATTGAAGCTACTGACTGAATGAAAGGAGCTGGCATCTCACTCTCTTTGAATCTTCTTTATCATGCTAAGAGGAGCAGGAAAAAGCAAAAAATTTCAGAATTGCACCTTGCAATGCGGAGAAATTACTGTTTGTGCATTTACAATATTCGTTGATTTTTGCCATTGAAAAACGTCCAGAAATGATTGAAGCTACTGACTGAATGAAAGGAGCTGGCATCTCACTCTCTTTGAATCTTCTTTATCATGCTAAGTGGAGCAGGAAAAAGCAAAAAATTTCAGAATTGCACCTTGCAATACGGAGAAATTACTGTTTGTGCATTTACAATATTCATTGATTTTTGCCATTGAAAAACATCATGTTATTCATATACCAGAAATGTTTGAAGCTACTGACTGAATGAAAGGAGCTGGCATCTCACTCTCTTTGAATCTTCTTTATCATGCTAAGAGGAGCAGGAAAAAGCAAAAAATTTCAGAATTGCACCTTGCAATGCGGAGAAATTACTGTTTGTGCATTTACAATATTCATTGATTTTTGCCATTGAAAAACATCATGTTATTCATATACCAGAAATGTTTGAAGCTACTGACTGAATGAAAGGAGCTGGCATCTCACTCTCTTTGAATCTTCTTTATCATGCTAAGAGGAGCAGGAAAAAGCAAAAAATTTCAGAATTGCACCTTGCAATGTGGAGAAATTACTGTTTGTGCATTTACAATATTCATTGATTTTTACCATTGAAAAACGTCCAGAAATGATTGAAGCTACTGACTGAATGAAAGTAGCTGGCATCTCACTCTCTTTGAATCTTCTTTATCATGCTAAGAGGAGCAGGTAAAAGCAAAAAATTTCAGACTTGCACCTTGCAATGCGGAGAAATTACTGTTTGTGCATTTACAATATTCATTGATTTTTGCCATTGAAAAACATCATGTTATTCATATACCAGAAATGTTTGAAGCTACTGACTGAATGAAAGGAGCTGGCATCTCACTCTCTTTGAATCTTCTTTATCATGCTAAGAGGAGCAGGAAAAAGCAAAAAATTTCAGAATTGCACCTTGCAATGCGGAGAAATTACTGTTTGTGCATTTACAATATTCATTGATTTTTGCCATTGAAAAACGTCCAGAAATGATTGAAGCTACTGACTGAATGAAAGGAGCTGGCATCTCACTCTCTTTGAATCTTCTTTATCATGCTAAGAGGAGCAGGAAAAAGCAAAAAATTTCAGAATTGCACCTTGCAATGCGGAGAAATTACTGTTTGTGCATTTACAATATTCATTGATTTTTGCCATTGAAAAATGTCCAGAAATGATTGAAGCTACTGACTGAATGAAAGGAGCTGGCATCTCACTCTCTTTGAATCTTCTTTATCATGCTAAGAGGAGCAGGAAAAAGCAAAAAATTTCAGAATTGCACCTTGCAATGCGGAGAAATTACTGTTTGTGCATTTACAATATTCATTGATTTTTGCCATTGAAAAACATGTTATTCATATACCAGAAATGTTTGAAGCTACTGACTGAATGAAAGGAGCTGGCACCTCACTCTCTTTGAATCTTCTTTATCATGCTAAGAGGAGCGGGAAAAAGCAAAAAATTTCAGAATTGCACCTTGCAATGCGGAGAAATTACTGTTTGTGCATTTACAATATTCATTGATTTTTGCCATTGAAAAACATCATGTTATTCATATACCAGAAATGTTTGAAGCTACTGACTGAATGAAAGGAGCTGGCATCTCACTCTCTTTGAATCTTCTTTATCATGCTAAGAGGAGCAGGAAAAAGCAAAAAATTTCAGAATTGCACCTTGCAATGTGGAGAAATTACTGTTTGTGCATTTACAATTTTCATTGATTTTTACCATTGAAAAACGTCCAGAAATGATTGAAGCTACTGACTGAATGAAAGTAGCTGGCATCTCACTCTCTTTGAATCTTCTTTATCATGCTAAGAGGAGCAGGAAAAAGCAAAAAAATTCAGAATTGCACCTTGCAATGCGGAGAAATTACTGTTTGTGCATTTACAATATTCATTGATTTTTGCCATTGAAAAACGTCCAGAAATGATTGAAGCTACTGACTGAATGAAAGGAGCTGGCATCTCACTCTCTTTGAATCTTCTTTATCATGCTAAGAGGAGCAGGAAAAAGCAAAAAATTTCAGAATTGCACCTTGCAATGCGGAGAAATTACTGTTTGTGCATTTACAATATTCATTGATTTTTGCCATTGAAAAACGTCCAGAAATGATTGAAGCTACTGACTGAATGAAAGGAGCTGGCATCTCACTCTCTTTGAATCTTCTTTATCATGCTAAGAGGAGCAGGAAAAAGCAAAAAATTTCAGAATTGCACCTTGCAATGCGGAGAAATTACAGTTTGTGCATTTACAATATTCATTGATTTTTGCCATTGAAAAACGTCCAGAAATGATTGAAGCTACTGACTGAATGAAAGGAGCTGGCATCTCACTCTCTTTGAATCTTCTTTATCATGCTAAGAGGAGCAGGAAAAAGCAAAAAATTTCAGAATTGCACCTTGCAATGCGGAGAAATTACTGTTTGTGCATTTACAATATTCGTTGATTTTTGCCATTGAAAAACGTCCAGAAATGATTGAAGCTACTGACTGAATGAAAGGAGCTGGCATCTCACTCTCTTTGAATCTTCTTTATCATGCTAAGTGGAGCAGGAAAAAGCAAAAAATTTCAGAATTGCACCTTGCAATACGGAGAAATTACTGTTTGTGCATTTACAATATTCATTGATTTTTGCCATTGAAAAACATCATGTTATTCATATACCAGAAATGTTTGAAGCTACTGACTGAATGAAAGGAGCTGGCATCTCACTCTCTTTGAATCTTCTTTATCATGCTAAGAGGAGCAGGAAAAAGCAAAAAATTTCAGAATTGCACCTTGCAATGCGGAGAAATTACTGTTTGTGCATTTACAATATTCATTGATTTTTGCCATTGAAAAACATCATGTTATTCATATACCAGAAATGTTTGAAGCTACTGACTGAATGAAAGGAGCTGGCATCTCACTCTCTTTGAATCTTCTTTATCATGCTAAGAGGAGCAGGAAAAAGCAAAAAATTTCAGAATTGCACCTTGCAATGTGGAGAAATTACTGTTTGTGCATTTACAATATTCATTGATTTTTACCATTGAAAAACGTCCAGAAATGATTGAAGCTACTGACTGAATGAAAGGAGCTGGCATCTCACTCTCTTTGAATCTTCTTTATCATGCTAAGAGGAGCAGGAAAAAGCAAAAATTTCAGAATTGCACCTTGCAATGCGGAGAAATTACTGTTTGTGCATTTACAATATTCATTGATTTTTGCCATTGAAAAACATCATGTTATTCATATACCAGAAATGTTTGAAGCTACTGACTGAATGAAAGGAGCTGGCATCTCACTCTCTTTGAATCTTCTTTATCATGCTAAGAGGAGCAGGAAAAAGCAAAAAATTTCAGAATTGCACCTTGCAATGCGGAGAAATTACTGTTTGTGCATTTACAATATTCATTGATTTTTGCCATTGAAAAACATCATGTTATTCATATACCAGAAATGTTTGAAGCTACTGACTGAATGAAAGGAGCTGGCATCTCACTCTCTTTGAATCTTCTTTATCATGCTAAGAGGAGCAGGAAAAAGCAAAAAATTTCAGAATTGCACCTTGCAATGTGGAGAAATTACTGTTTGTGCATTTACAATTTTCATTGATTTTTACCATTGAAAAACGTCCAGAAATGATTGAAGCTACTGACTGAATGAAAGTAGCTGGCATCTCACTCTCTTTGAATCTTCTTTATCATGCTAAGAGGAGCAGGAAAAAGCAAAAAAATTCAGAATTGCACCTTGCAATGCGGAGAAATTACTGTTTGTGCATTTACAATATTCATTGATTTTTGCCATTGAAAAACGTCCAGAAATGATTGAAGCTACTGACTGAATGAAAGGAGCTGGCATCTCACTCTCTTTGAATCTTCTTTATCATGCTAAGAGGAGCAGGAAAAAGCAAAAAATTTCAGAATTGCACCTTGCAATGCGGAGAAATTACTGTTTGTGCATTTACAATATTCATTGATTTTTGCCATTGAAAAACGTCCAGAAATGATTGAAGCTACTGACTGAATGAAAGGAGCTGGCATCTCACTCTCTTTGAATCTTCTTTATCATGCTAAGAGGAGCAGGAAAAAGCAAAAAATTTCAGAATTGCACCTTGCAATGCGGAGAAATTACAGTTTGTGCATTTACAATATTCATTGATTTTTGCCATTGAAAAACGTCCAGAAATGATTGAAGCTACTGACTGAATGAAAGGAGCTGGCATCTCACTCTCTTTGAATCTTCTTTATCATGCTAAGAGGAGCAGGAAAAAGCAAAAAATTTCAGAATTGCACCTTGCAATGCGGAGAAATTACTGTTTGTGCATTTACAATATTCGTTGATTTTTGCCATTGAAAAACGTCCAGAAATGATTGAAGCTACTGACAATGAAAGGAGCTGGCATCTCACTCTCTTTGAATCTTCTTTATCATGCTAAGTGGAGCAGGAAAAAGCAAAAAATTTCAGAATTGCACCTTGCAATACGGAGAAATTACTGTTTGTGCATTTACAATATTCATTGATTTTTGCCATTGAAAAACATCATGTTATTCATATACCAGAAATGTTTGAAGCTACTGACTGAATGAAAGGAGCTGGCATCTCACTCTCTTTGAATCTTCTTTATCATGCTAAGAGGAGCAGGAAAAAGCAAAAAATTTCAGAATTGCACCTTGCAATGCGGAGAAATTACTGTTTGTGCATTTACAATATTCATTGATTTTTGCCATTGAAAAACATCATGTTATTCATATACCAGAAATGTTTGAAGCTACTGACTGAATGAAAGGAGCTGGCATCTCACTCTCTTTGAATCTTCTTTATCATGCTAAGAGGAGCAGGAAAAAGCAAAAAATTTCAGAATTGCACCTTGCAATGTGGAGAAATTACTGTTTGTGCATTTACAATTTTCATTGATTTTTACCATTGAAAAACGTCCAGAAATGATTGAAGCTACTGACTGAATGAAAGTAGCTGGCATCTCACTCTCTTTGAATCTTCTTTATCATGCTAAGAGGAGCAGGAAAAAGCAAAAAAATTCAGAATTGCACCTTGCAATGCGGAGAAATTACTGTTTGTGCATTTACAATATTCATTGATTTTTGCCATTGAAAAACGTCCAGAAATGATTGAAGCTACTGACTGAATGAAAGGAGCTGGCATCTCACTCTCTTTGAATCTTCTTTATCATGCTAAGAGGAGCAGGAAAAAGCAAAAAATTTCAGAATTGCACCTTGCAATGCGGAGAAATTACTGTTTGTGCATTTACAATATTCATTGATTTTTGCCATTGAAAAACATCATGTTATTCATATACCAGAAATGTTTGAAGCTACTGACTGAATGAAAGGAGCTGGCATCTCACTCTCTTTGAATCTTCTTTATCATGCTAAGAGGAGCAGGAAAAAGCAAAAAATTTCAGAATTGCACCTTGCAATGCGGAGAAATTACTGTTTGTGCATTTACAATATTCATTGATTTTTGCCATTGAAAAACATCATGTTATTCATATTCCAGAAATGTTTGAAGCTACTGACTGAATGAAAGGAGCTGGCATCTCACTCTCTTTGAATCTTCTTTATCATGCTAAGAGGAGCAGGAAAAAGCAAAAAATTTCAGAATTGCACCTTGCAATGTGGAGAAATTACTGTTTGTGCATTTACAATATTCATTGATTTTTACCATTGAAAAACGTCCAGAAATGATTGAAGCTACTGACTGAATGAAAGTAGCTGGCATCTCACTCTCTTTGAATCTTCTTTATCATGCTAAGAGGAGCAGGAAAAAGCAAAAAAATTCAGAATTGCACCTTGCAATGCGGAGAAATTACTGTTTGTGCATTTACAATATTCATTGATTTTTGCCATTGAAAAACGTCCAGAAATGATTGAAGCTACTGACTGAATGAAAGGAGCTGGCATCTCACTCTCTTTGAATCTTCTTTATCATGCTAAGAGGAGCAGGAAAAAGCAAAAAATTTCAGAATTGCACCTTGCAATGCGGAGAAATTACAGTTTGTGCATTTACAATATTCATTGATTTTTGCCATTGAAAAACATCCAGAAATGATTGAAGCTACTGACTGAATGAAAGGAGCTGGCATCTCACTCTCTTTGAATCTTCTTTATCATGCTAAGAGGAGCAGGAAAAAGCAAAAAATTTCAGAATTGCACCTTGCAATGCGGAGAAATTACTGTTTGTGCATTTACAATATTCATTGATTTTTGCCATTGAAAAACATCATGTTATTCATATACCAGAAATGTTTGAAGCTACTGACTGAATGAAAGGAGCTGGCATCTCAATCTCTTTGAATCTTCTTTATCATGCTAAGAGGAGCAGGAAAAAGCAAAAAATTTCAGAATTGCACCTTGCAATGTGGAGAAATTACTGTTTGTGCATTTACAATATTCATTGATTTTTACCATTGAAAAACGTCCAGAAATGATTGAAGCTACTGACTGAATGAAAGTAGCTGGCATCTCACTCTCTTTGAATCTTCTTTATCATGCTAAGAGGAGCAGGAAAAAGCAAAAAATTTCAGACTTGCACCTTGCAATGCGGAGAAATTACTGTTTGTGCATTTACAATATTCATTGATTTTTGCCATTGAAAAACATCATGTTATTCATATACCAGAAATGTTTGAAGCTACTGACTGAATGAAAGGAGCTGGCATCTCACTCTCTTTGATTCTTCTTTATCATGCTAAGAGGAGCAGGAAAAAGCAAAAAATTTCAGACTTGCACCTTGCAATGCGGAGAAATTACTGTTTGTGCATTTACAATATTCATTGATTTTTGCCATTGAAAAACATCATGTTATTCATATACCAGAAATGTTTGAAGCTACTGACTGAATGAAAGGAGCTGGCATCTCACTCTCTTTGAATCTTCTTTATCATGCTAAGAGGAGCAGGAAAAAGCAAAAAATTTCAGAATTGCACCTTGCAATGCGGAGAAATTACTGTTTGTGCATTTACAATATTCATTGATATTTGCCATTGAAAAACGTCCAGAAATGATTGAAGCTACTGACTGAATGAAAGGAGCTGGCATCTCACTCTCTTTGAATCTTCTTTATCATGCTAAGAGGAGCAGGAAAAAGCAAAAAATTTCAGAATTGCACCTTGCAATGCGGAGAAATTACAGTTTGTGCATTTACAATATTCATTGATTTTTGCCATTGAAAAACGTCCAGAAATGATTGAAGCTACTGACTGAATGAAAGGAGCTGGCATCTCACTCTCTTTGAATCTTCTTTATCATGCTAAGAGGAGCAGGAAAAAGCAAAAAATTTCAGAATTGCACCTTGCAATGCGGAGAAATTACTGTTTGTGCATTTACAATATTCGTTGATTTTTGCCATTGAAAAACGTCCAGAAATGATTGAAGCTACTGACTGAATGAAAGGAGCTGGCATCTCACTCTCTTTGAATCTTCTTTATCATGCTAAGTGGAGCAGGAAAAAGCAAAAAATTTCAGAATTGCACCTTGCAATGCGGAGAAATTACTGTTTGTGCATTTACAATATTCATTGATTTTTGCCATTGAAAAACATCATGTTATTCATATACCAGAAATGTTTGAAGCTACTGACTGAATGAAAGGAGCTGGCATCTCACTCTCTTTGAATCTTCTTTATCATGCTAAGAGGAGCAGGAAAAAGCTAAAAATTTCAGAATTGCACCTTGCAATGCGGAGAAATTACTGTTTGTGCATTTACAATATTCATTGATTTTTGCCATTGAAAAACTTCATGTTATTCATATACCAGAAATGTTTGAAGCTACTGACTGAATGAAAGGAGCTGGCATCTCACTCTCTTTGAATCTTCTTTATCATGCTAAGAGGAGCAGGAAAAAGCAAAAAATTTCAGAATTGCACCTTGCAATGTGGAGAAATTACTGTTTGTGCATTTACAATATTCATTGATTTTTACCATTGAAAAACGTCCAGAAATGATTGAAGCTACTGACTGAATGAAAGGAGCTGGCATCTCACTCTCTTTGAATCTTCTTTATCATGCTAAGAGGAGCAGGAAAAAGCAAAAAATTTCAGAATTGCACCTTGCAATGCGGAGAAATTACTGTTTGTGCATTTACAATATTCATTGATTTTTGCCATTGAAAAACATCATGTTATTCATATACCAGAAATGTTTGAAGCTACTGACTGAATGAAAGGAGCTGGCATCTCACTCTCTTTGAATCTTCTTTATCATGCTAAGAGGAGCAGGAAAAAGCAAAAAATTTCAGAATTGCACCTTGCAATGCGGAGAAATTACTGTTTGTGCATTTACAATATTCGTTGATTTTTGCCATTGAAAAACGTCCAGAAATGATTGAAGCTACTGACTGAATGAAAGGAGCTGGCATCTCACTCTCTTTGAATCTTCTTTATCATGCTAAGTGGAGCAGGAAAAAGCAAAAAATTTCAGAATTGCACCTTGCAATGCGGAGAAATTACTGTTTGTGCATTTACAATATTCATTGATTTTTGCCATTGAAAAACATCATGTTATTCATATACCAGAAATGTTTGAAGCTACTGACTGAATGAAAGGAGCTGGCATCTCACTCTCTTTGAATCTTCTTTATCATGCTAAGAGGAGCAGGAAAAAGCAAAAAATTTCAGAATTGCACCTTGCAATGCGGAGAAATTACTGTTTGTGCATTTACAATATTCATTGATTTTTGCCATTGAAAAACTTCATGTTATTCATATACCAGAAATGTTTGAAGCTACTGACTGAATGAAAGGAGCTGGCATCTCACTCTCTTTGAATCTTCTTTATCATGCTAAGAGGAGCAGGAAAAAGCAAAAAATTTCAGAATTGCACCTTGCAATGTGGAGAAATTACTGTTTGTGCATTTACAATATTCATTGATTTTTACCATTGAAAAACGTCCAGAAATGATTGAAGCTACTGACTGAATGAAAGGAGCTGGCATCTCACTCTCTTTGAATCTTCTTTATCATGCTAAGAGGAGCAGGAAAAAGCAAAAAATTTCAGAATTGCACCTTGCAATGCGGAGAAATTACTGTTTGTGCATTTACAATATTCATTGATTTTTGCCATTGAAAAACATCATGTTATTCATATACCAGAAATGTTTGAAGCTACTGACTGAATGAAAGGAGCTGGCATCTCACTCTCTTTGAATCTTCTTTATCATGCTAAGAGGAGCAGGAAAAAGCAAAAAATTTCAGAATTGCACCTTGCAATGCGGAGAAATTACTGTTTGTGCATTTACAATATTCATTGATTTTTGCCATTGAAAAACATCATGTTATTCATATACCAGAAATGTTTGAAGCTACTGACTGAATGAAAGGAGCTGGCATCTCACTCTCTTTGAATCTTCTTTATCATGCTAAGAGGAGCAGGAAAAAGCAAAAAATTTCAGAATTGCACCTTGCAATGTGGAGAAATTACTGTTTGTGCATTTACAATATTCATTGATTTTTACCATTGAAAAACGTCCAGAAATGATTGAAGCTACTGACTGAATGAAAGTAGCTGGCATCTCACTCTCTTTGAATCTTCTTTATCATGCTAAGAGGAGCAGGAAAAAGCAAAAAATTTCAGACTTGCACCTTGCAATGCGGAGAAATTACTGTTTGTGCATTTACAATATTCATTGATTTTTGCCATTGAAAAACATCATGTTATTCATATACCAGAAATGTTTGAAGCTACTGACTGAATGAAAGGAGCTGGCATCTCACTCTCTTTGAATCTTCTTTATCATGCTAAGAGGAGCAGGAAAAAGCAAAAAATTTCAGAATTGCACCTTGCAATGCGGAGAAATTACTGTTTGTGCATTTACAATATTCATTGATTTTTGCCATTGAAAAACGTCCAGAAATGATTGAAGCTACTGACTGAATGAAAGGAGCTGGCATCTCACTCTCTTTGAATCTTCTTTATCATGCTAAGAGGAGCAGGAAAAAGCAAAAAATTTCAGAATTGCACCTTGCAATGCGGAGAAATTACTGTTTGTGCATTTACAATATTCATTGATTTTTGCCATTGAAAAACATCATGTTATTCATATACCAGAAATGTTTGAAGCTACTGACTGAATGAAAGGAGCTGGCATCTCACTCTCTTTGAATCTTCTTTATCATGCTAAGAGGAGCAGGAAAAAGCAAAAAATTTCAGAATTGCACCTTGCAATGTGGAGAAATTACTGTTTGTGCATTTACAATATTCATTGATTTTTACCATTGAAAAACGTCCAGAAATGATTGAAGCTACTGACTGAATGAAAGTAGCTGGCATCTCACTCTCTTTGAATCTTCTTTATCATGCTAAGAGGAGCAGGAAAAAGCAAAAAATTTCAGACTTGCACCTTGCAATGCGGAGAAATTACTGTTTGTGCATTTACAATATTCATTGATTTTTGCCATTGAAAAACATCATGTTATTCATATACCAGAAATGTTTGAAGCTACTGACTGAATGAAAGGAGCTGGCATCTCACTCTCTTTGAATCTTCTTTATCATGCTAAGAGGAGCAGGAAAAAGCAAAAAATTTCAGAATTGCACCTTGCAATGCGGAGAAATTACTGTTTGTGCATTTACAATATTCATTGATTTTTGCCATTGAAAAACGTCCAGAAATGATTGAAGCTACTGACTGAATGAAAGGAGCTGGCATCTCACTCTCTTTGAATCTTCTTTATCATGCTAAGAGGAGCAGGAAAAAGCAAAAAATTTCAGAATTGCACCTTGCAATGCGGAGAAATTACTGTTTGTGCATTTACAATATTCATTGATTTTTGCCATTGAAAAACATGTTATTCATATACCAGAAATGTTTGAAGCTACTGACTGAATGAAAGGAGCTGGCACCTCACTCTCTTTGAATCTTCTTTATCATGCTAAGAGGAGCAGGAAAAAGCAAAAAATTTCAGAATTGCACCTTGCAATGTGGAGAAATTACTGTTTGTGCATTTACAATATTCATTGATTTTTACCATTGAAAAACGTCCAGAAATGATTGAAGCTACTGACTGAATGAAAGGAGCTGGCATCTCACTCTCTTTGAATCTTCTTTATCATGCTAAGAGGAGCAGGAAAAAGCAAAAAATTTCAGAATTGCACCTTGCAATGCGGAGAAATTACTGTTTGTGCATTTACAATATTCATTGATTTTTGCCATTGAAAAACATCATGTTATTCATATACCAGAAATGTTTGAAGCTACTGACTGAATGAAAGGAGCTGGCATCTCACTCTCTTTGAATCTTCTTTATCATGCTAAGAGGAGCAGGAAAAAGCAAAAAATTTCAGAATTGCACCTTGCAATGCGGAGAAATTACTGTTTGTGCATTTACAATATTCATTGATTTTTGCCATTGAAAAACATCATGTTATTCATATACCAGAAATGTTTGAAGCTACTGACTGAATGAAAGGAGCTGGCATCTCACTCTCTTTGAATCTTCTTTATCATGCTAAGAGGAGCAGGAAACAGCAAAAAATTTCAGAATTGCACCTTGCAATGTGGAGAAATTACTGTTTGTGCATTTACAATATTCATTGATTTTTACCATTGAAAAACGTCCAGAAATGATTGAAGCTACTGACTGAATGAAAGTAGCTGGCATCTCACTCTCTTTGAATCTTCTTTATCATGCTAAGAGGAGCAGGAAAAAGCAAAAAATTTCAGACTTGCACCTTGCAATGCGGAGAAATTACTGTTTGTGCATTTACAATATTCATTGATTTTTGCCATTGAAAAACATCATGTTATTCATATACCAGAAATGTTTGAAGCTACTGACTGAATGAAAGGAGCTGGCATCTCACTCTCTTTGAATCTTCTTTATCATGCTAAGAGGAGCAGGAAAAAGCAAAAAATTTCAGAATTGCACCTTGCAATGCGGAGAAATTACTGTTTGTGCATTTACAATATTCATTGATTTTTACCATTGAAAAACGTCCAGAAATGATTGAAGCTACTGACTGAATGAAAGGAGCTGGCATCTCACTCTCTTTGAATCTTCTTTATCATGCTAAGAGGAGCAGGAAAAAGCAAAAAATTTCAGAATTGCACCTTGCAATGCGGAGAAATTACTGTTTGTGCATTTACAATATTCATTGATTTTTGCCATTGAAAAACATCATGTTATTCATATACCAGAAATGTTTGAAGCTACTGACTGAATGAAAGGAGCTGGCATCTCACTCTCTTTGAATCTTCTTTATCATGCTAAGAGGAGCAGGAAAAAGCAAAAAATTTCAGAATTGCACCTTGCAATGCGGAGAAATTACTGTTTGTGCATTTACAATATTCATTGATTTTTGCCATTGAAAAACATCATGTTATTCATATACCAGAAATGTTTGAAGCTACTGACTGAATGAAAGTAGCTGGCATCTCACTCTCTTTGAATCTTCTTTATCATGCTAAGAGGAGCAGGAAAAAGCAAAAAATTTCAGACTTGCACCTTGCAATGCGGAGAAATTACTGTTTGTGCATTTACAATATTCATTGATTTTTGCCATTGAAAAACATCATGTTATTCATATACCAGAAATGTTTGAAGCTACTGACTGAATGAAAGGAGCTGGCATCTCACTCTCTTTGAATCTTCTTTATCATGCTAAGAGGAGCAGGAAAAAGCAAAAAATTTCAGAATTGCACCTTGCAATGCGGAGAAATTACTGTTTGTGCATTTACAATATTCATTGATTTTTGCCATTGAAAAACGTCCAGAAATGATTGAAGCTACTGACTGAATGAAAGGAGCTGGCATCTCACTCTCTTTGAATCTTCTTTATCATGCTAAGAGGAGCAGGAAAAAGCAAAAAATTTCAGAATTGCACCTTGCAATGCGGAGAAATTACTGTTTGTGCATTTACAATATTCATTGATTTTTGCCATTGAAAAACATGTTATTCATATACCAGAAATGTTTGAAGCTACTGACTGAATGAAAGGAGCTGGCACCTCACTCTCTTTGAATCTTCTTTATCATGCTAAGAGGAGCAGGAAAAAGCAAAAAATTTCAGAATTGCACCTTGCAATGTGGAGAAATTACTGTTTGTGCATT
This sequence comes from Phyllobates terribilis, assembly GCF_046119375.1. Lineage (NCBI taxonomy): Eukaryota > Metazoa > Chordata > Amphibia > Anura > Dendrobatidae > Phyllobates > Phyllobates terribilis. The sequence goes on from NW_027369137.1 coordinate 41,543, forward strand.
TACAATATTCATTGATTTTTACCATTGAAAAACGTCCAGAAATGATTGAAGCTACTGACTGAATGAAAGGAGCTGGCATCTCACTCTCTTTGAATCTTCTTTATCATGCTAAGAGGAGCAGGAAAAAGCAAAAAATTTCAGAATTGCACCTTGCAATGCGGAGAAATTACTGTTTGTGCATTTACAATATTCATTGATTTTTGCCATTGAAAAACATCATGTTATTCATATACCAGAAATGTTTGAAGCTACTGACTGAATGAAAGGAGCTGGCATCTCACTCTCTTTGAATCTTCTTTATCATGCTAAGAGGAGCAGGAAAAAGCAAAAAATTTCAGAATTGCACCTTGCAATGCGGAGAAATTACTGTTTGTGCATTTACAATATTCATTGATTTTTGCCATTGAAAAACATCATGTTATTCATATACCAGAAATGTTTGAAGCTACTGACTGAATGAAAGTAGCTGGCATCTCACTCTCTTTGAATCTTCTTTATCATGCTAAGAGGAGCAGGAAAAAGCAAAAAATTTCAGACTTGCACCTTGCAATGCGGAGAAATTACTGTTTGTGCATTTACAATATTCATTGATTTTTGCCATTGAAAAACATCATGTTATTCATATACCAGAAATGTTTGAAGCTACTGACTGAATGAAAGGAGCTGGCATCTCACTCTCTTTGAATCTTCTTTATCATGCTAAGAGGAGCAGGAAAAAGCAAAAAATTTCAGAATTGCACCTTGCAATGCGGAGAAATTACTGTTTGTGCATTTACAATATTCATTGATTTTTGCCATTGAAAAACGTCCAGAAATGATTGAAGCTACTGACTGAATGAAAGGAGCTGGCATCTCACTCTCTTTGAATCTTCTTTATCATGCTAAGAGGAGCAGGAAAAAGCAAAAAATTTCAGAATTGCACCTTGCAATGCGGAGAAATTACTGTTTGTGCATTTACAATATTCATTGATTTTTGCCATTGAAAAACATGTTATTCATATACCAGAAATGTTTGAAGCTACTGACTGAATGAAAGGAGCTGGCACCTCACTCTCTTTGAATCTTCTTTATCATGCTAAGAGGAGCAGGAAAAAGCAAAAAATTTCAGAATTGCACCTTGCAATGTGGAGAAATTACTGTTTGTGCATTTACAATATTCATTGATTTTTACCATTGAAAAACGTCCAGAAATGATTGAAGCTACTGACTGAATGAAAGGAGCTGGCATCTCACTCTCTTTGAATCTTCTTTATCATGCTAAGAGGAGCAGGAAAAAGCAAAAAATTTCAGAATTGCACCTTGCAATGCGGAGAAATTACTGTTTGTGCATTTACAATATTCATTGATTTTTGCCATTGAAAAACATCATGTTATTCATATACCAGAAATGTTTGAAGCTACTGACTGAATGAAAGGAGCTGGCATCTCACTCTCTTTGAATCTTCTTTATCATGCTAAGAGGAGCAGGAAAAAGCAAAAAATTTCAGAATTGCACCTTGCAATGCGGAGAAATTACTGTTTGTGCATTTACAATATTCATTGATTTTTGCCATTGAAAAACATGTTATTCATATACCAGAAATGTTTGAAGCTACTGACTGAATGAAAGGAGCTGGCATCTCACTCTCTTTGAATCTTCTTTATCATGCTAAGAGGAGCAGGAAAAAGCAAAAAATTTCAGAATTGCACCTTGCAATGTGGAGAAATTACTGTTTGTGCATTTACAATATTCATTGATTTTTACCATTGAAAAACGTCCAGAAATGATTGAAGCTACTGACTGAATGAAAGTAGCTGGCATCTCACTCTCTTTGAATCTTCTTTATCATGCTAAGAGGAGCAGGAAAAAGCAAAAAAAATCAGAATTGCCCCTTGCAATGCGGAGAAATTACTGTTTGTGCATTTACAATATTCATTGATTTTTGCCATTGAAAAACGTCCAGAAATGATTGAAGCTACTGACTGAATGAAAGGAGCTGGCATCTCACTCTCTTTGAATCTTCTTTATCATGCTAAGAGGAGCAGGAAAAAGCAAAAAATTTCAGAATTGCACCTTGCAATGCGGAGAAATTACAGTTTGTGCATTTACAATATTCATTGATTTTTGCCATTGAAAAACATCCAGAAATGATTGAAGCTACTGACTGAATGAAAGGAGCTGGCATCTCACTCTCTTTGAATCTTCTTTATCATGCTAAGAGGAGCAGGAAAAAGCAAAAAATTTCAGAATTGCACCTTGCAATGCGGAGAAATTACTGTTTGTGCATTTACAATATTCATTGATTTTTGCCATTGAAAAACATCATGTTATTCATATACCAGAAATGTTTGAAGCTACTGACTGAATGAAAGGAGCTGGCATCTCAATCTCTTTGAATCTTCTTTATCATGCTAAGAGGAGCAGGAAAAAGCAAAAAATTTCAGAATTGCACCTTGCAATGTGGAGAAATTACTGTTTGTGCATTTACAATATTCATTGATTTTTACCATTGAAAAACGTCCAGAAATGATTGAAGCTACTGACTGAATGAAAGTAGCTGGCATCTCACTCTCTTTGAATCTTCTTTATCATGCTAAGAGGAGCAGGAAAAAGCAAAAAATTTCAGACTTGCACCTTGCAATGCGGAGAAATTACTGTTTGTGCATTTACAATATTCATTGATTTTTGCCATTGAAAAACATCATGTTATTCATATACCAGAAATGTTTGAAGCTACTGACTGAATGAAAGGAGCTGGCATCTCACTCTCTTTGAATCTTCTTTATCATGCTAAGAGGAGCAGGAAAAAGCAAAAAATTTCAGAATTGCACCTTGCAATGTGGAGAAATTACTGTTTGTGCATTTACAATATTCATTGATTTTTACCATTGAAAAACGTCCAGAAATGATTGAAGCTACTGACTGAATGAAAAGAGCTGGCATCTCACTCTCTTTGAATCTTCTTTATCATGCTAAGAGGAGCAGGAAAAAGCAAAAAATTTCAGAATTGCACCTTGCAATGCGGAGAAATTACTGTTTGTGCATTTACAATATTCATTGATTTTTGCCATTGAAAAACATCATGTTATTCATATACCAGAAATGTTTGAAGCTACTGACTGAATGAAAGGAGCTGGCATCTCACTCTCTTTGAATCTTCTTTATCATGCTAAGAGGAGCAGGAAAAAGCAAAAAATTTCAGAATTGCACCTTGCAATGCGGAGAAATTACTGTTTGTGCATTTACAATATTCATTGATTTTTGCCATTGAAAA
>NW_027369138.1:0-44786 GCF_046119375.1 Phyllobates terribilis
CAACTTCAGCAACTGTGCATTGCATTGCCATGTAATGTGATGCAATGCTATCTTTCTAGCTCTCCCTTTCTACTTCCTTTTGGATAAACAGACATATTAGGCAAGCATTTTGGAGCTTTCACCTAAATAACTACAGGTGGTGAGATAAGCTGCACAATATAATTGACCTTTCAGTATATTGTTGCACACACACCATCTATTTAGCAAATGCCCTTGTTATCAACAGCAGCCTTTTAAACTCACCCGAGCTAACAGGTATGTGCGCTGGTTACACTGCTGCGCTTAAAATTTCTTTTTTGGTTTGCTACAATGCCTTTTCTGAAACGTTGTCTCCTTCTGCTGGAACACTGACTTCTTTCATTTAATGCCTGCAGACTATAAAAGAGAACCCAACCCAAAAAGTTTGGTTGATTAGTCTGTGGCATTCTGTTAAACTGTTGCTTATGGCGGTCTCTGTGAGCTTCTCAGCGACATTCAGCCAGCCAGGTATCCTGCCTGCAGTAGATGGAATGTGGCAATGGAACGCTGGCTGCGCGTGTCATAATAGGCTCTGAGCCTTTATATAACTGTGCACAGCAGCAGCCACCTTCAGTCTGCTGCTGGACAGCCAGCAGCAGCAGCAGCAGGAGAGGTATGTAATCAGGAGCCCTCCTGCTAAGGGTAGACAGCTGCTCGTTCCACCCCACCCCCCGCCTTAATTGGTTCTCCTCCCTTCCAACGGTGTTGAGGCGGGTGGGAACAGCAGGGGGTGAAGGTGCTGTGTTTAAAGAGGTGGAGTTATGCAGATCTAAAACGCGTGGATTGCAGCAGCAGCAAGCCGAAAAGTGCAGGCATGTAAGGGATCTAGAGGTTGACAACATGTCTTCTTAACGGGAGTCCAGGAGCTCATCTCCACAAATGGACTTTTTAGGATCCTTGGGTGGCTCCGTAGTTTGAAACCAATTCTGGTTATCGCTTCTCGGCCTTTTGGCTAAGATCAAGTGTAGTATCTGTTCTTATCAGTTTAATATCTGATACGTCCCTATCTGGGGACCATATATTAAATGGATTTTTAGAACAGGGAGATGGAAAAAGAGCTTGCTCTGTCCACTCCACGCATTGACCTGGTATTGCAGTATCTCCAGGACCGGTGCACCCCTTCTTTAATGCAGTTTCTAAATCAGAAAGAATTGAATTCAATGTTTTTTGTTCATTTTGCTTGTTTGTCGGATTTTGGGATGGACTCTTTGGCTCTGCTTTTCTTCTCCTCATTGGATTTTCATGTTCAAAGTTGCAGAAGCCAGATTACAAGCTCATTTTGGTTCAACTTCAGCAACTGTGCATTGCATTGCCATGTAATGTGATGCAATGCTATCTTTCTAGCTCTCCCTTTCTACTTCCTTTTGGATAAACAGACATATTAGGCAAGCATTTTGGAGCTTTCACCTAAATAACTACAGGTGGTGAGATAAGCTGCACAATATAATTGACCTTTCAGTATATTGTTGCACACACACCATCTATTTAGCAAATGCCCTTGTTATCAACAGCAGCCTTTTAAACTCACCCGAGCTAACAGGTATGTGCGCTGGTTACACTGCTGCCGCTTAAAATTTCTTTTTTGGTTTGCTACAATGCCTTTTCTGAAACGTTGTCTCCTTCTGCTGGAACACTGACTTCTTTCATTTAATGCCTGCAGACTATAAAAGAGAACCCAACCCAAAAAGTTTGGTTGATTAGTCTGTGGCATTCTGTTAAACTGTTGCTTATGGCGGTCTCTGTGAGCTTCTCAGCGACATTCAGCCAGCCAGGTATCCTGCCTGCAGTAGATGGAATGTGGCAATGGAACGCTGGCTGCGCGTGTCATAATAGGCTCTGAGCCTTTATATAACTGTGCACAGCAGCAGCCACCTTCAGTCTGCTGCTGGACAGCCAGCAGCAGCAGCAGCAGGAGAGGTATGTAATCAGGAGCCCTCCTGCTAAGGGTAGACAGCTGCTCGTTCCACCCCACCCCCCGCCTTAATTGGTTCTCCTCCCTTCCAACGGTGTTGAGGCGGGTGGGAACAGCAGGGGGTGAAGGTGCTGTGTTAAAGAGGTGGAGTTATGCAGATCTAAAACGCGTGGATTGCAGCAGCAGCAAGCCGAAAAGTGCAGGCATGTAAGGGATCTAGAGGTTGACAACATGTCTTCTTAACGGGAGTCCAGGAGCTCATCTCCACAAATGGACTTTTTAGGATCCTTGGGTGGCTCCGTAGTTTGAAACCAATTCTGGTTATCGCTTCTCGGCCTTTTGGCTAAGATCAAGTGTAGTATCTGTTCTTATCAGTTTAATATCTGATACGTCCCCTATCTGGGGACCATATATTAAATGGATTTTTAGAACAGGGAGATGGAAAAAGAGCTTGCTCTGTCCACTCCACGCATTGACCTGGTATTGCAGTATCTCCAGGACCGGTGCACCCCTTCTTTAATGCAGTTTCTAAAATCAGAAAGAATTGAATTCAATGTTTTTTGTTCATTTTGCTTGTTTGTCGGATTTTGGGATGGACTCTTTGGCTCTGCTTTTCTTCTCCTCATTGGATTTTTCATGTTCAAAGTTGCAGAAGCCAGATTACAAGCTCATTTTGGTTCAACTTCAGCAACTGTGCATTGCATTGCCATGTAATGTGATGCAATGCTATCTTTCTAGCTCTCCCTTTCTACTTCCTTTTGGATAAACAGACATATTAGGCAAGCATTTTGGAGCTTTCACCTAAATAACTACAGGTGGTGAGATAAGCTGCACAATATAATTGACCTTTCAGTATATTGTTGCACACACACCATCTATTTAGCAAATGCCCTTGTTATCAACAGCAGCCTTTTAAACTCACCCGAGCTAACAGGTATGTGCGCTGGTTACACTGCTGCGCTTAAAATTTCTTTTTTGGTTTGCTACAATGCCTTTTCTGAAACGTTGTCTCCTTCTGCTGGAACACTGACTTCTTTCATTTAATGCCTGCAGACTATAAAAGAGAACCCAACCCAAAAAGTTTGGTTGATTAGTCTGTGGCATTCTGTTAAACTGTTGCTTATGGCGGTCTCTGTGAGCTTCTCAGCGACATTCAGCCAGCCAGGTATCCTGCCTGCAGTAGATGGAATGTGGCAATGGAACGCTGGCTGCGCGTGTCATAATAGGCTCTGAGCCTTTATATAACTGTGCACAGCAGCAGCCACCTTCAGTCTGCTGCTGGACAGCCAGCAGCAGCAGCAGCAGGAGAGGTATGTAATCAGGAGCCCTCCTGCTAAGGGTAGACAGCTGCTCGTTCCACCCCACCCCCCGCCTTAATTGGTTCTCCTCCCTTCCAACGGTGTTGAGGCGGGTGGGAACAGCAGGGGGTGAAGGTGCTGTGTTTAAAGAGGTGGAGTTATGCAGATCTAAAACGCGTGGATTGCAGCAGCAGCAAGCCGAAAAGTGCAGGCATGTAAGGGATCTAGAGGTTGACAACATGTCTTCTTAACGGGAGTCCAGGAGCTCATCTCCACAAATGGACTTTTAGGATCCTTGGGTGGCTCCGTAGTTTGAAACCAATTCTGGTTATCGCTTCTCGGCCTTTTGGCTAAGATCAAGTGTAGTATCTGTTCTTATCAGTTTAATATCTGATACGTCCCCTATCTGGGGACCATATATTAAATGGATTTTTAGAACAGGGAGATGGAAAAAGAGCTTGCTCTGTCCACTCCACGCATTGACCTGGTATTGCAGTATCTCAGGACCGGGTGCACCCCTTCTTTAATGCAGTTTCTAAAATCAGAAAGAATTGAATTCAATGTTTTTTGTTCATTTTGCTTGTTTGTCGGATTTTGGGATGGACTCTTTGGCTCTGCTTTTCTTCTCCTCATTGGATTTTTCATGTTCAAAGTTGCAGAAGCCAGATTACAAGCTCATTTTGGTTCAACTTCAGCAACTGTGCATTGCATTGCCATGTAATGTGATGCAATGCTATCTTTCTAGCTCTCCCTTTCTACTTCCTTTTGGATAAACAGACATATTAGGCAAGCATTTTGGAGCTTTCACCTAAATAACTACAGGTGGTGAGATAAGCTGCACAATATAATTGACCTTTCAGTATATTGTTGCACACACACCATCTATTTAGCAAATGCCCTTGTTATCAACAGCAGCCTTTTAAACTCACCCGAGCTAACAGGTATGTGCGCTGGTTACACTGCTGCGCTTAAAATTTCTTTTTTGGTTTGCTACAATGCCTTTTCTGAAACGTTGTCTCCTTCTGCTGGAACACTGACTTCTTTCATTTAATGCCTGCAGACTATAAAAGAGAACCCAACCCAAAAAGTTTGGTTGATTAGTCTGTGGCATTCTGTTAAACTGTTGCTTATGGCGGTCTCTGTGAGCTTCTCAGCGACATTCAGCCAGCCAGGTATCCTGCCTGCAGTAGATGGAATGTGGCAATGGAACGCTGGCTGCGCGTGTCATAATAGGCTCTGAGCCTTTATATAACTGTGCACAGCAGCAGCCACCTTCAGTCTGCTGCTGGACAGCCAGCAGCAGCAGCAGCAGGAGAGGTATGTAATCAGGAGCCCTCCTGCTAAGGGTAGACAGCTGCTCGTTCCACCCCACCCCCCGCCTTAATTGGTTCTCCTCCCTTCCAACGGTGTTGAGGCGGGTGGGAACAGCAGGGGGTGAAGGTGCTGTGTTTAAAGAGGTGGAGTTATGCAGATCTAAAACGCGTGGATTGCAGCAGCAGCAAGCCGAAAAGTGCAGGCATGTAAGGGATCTAGAGGTTGACAACATGTCTTCTTAACGGGAGTCCAGGAGCTCATCTCCACAAATGGACTTTTTAGGATCCTTGGGTGGCTCCGTAGTTTGAAACCAATTCTGGTTATCGCTTCTCGGCCTTTTGGCTAAGATCAAGTGTAGTATCTGTTCTTATCAGTTTAATATCTGATACGTCCCCTATCTGGGGACCATATATTAAATGGATTTTTAGAACAGGGAGATGGAAAAAGAGCTTGCTCTGTCCACTCCACGCATTGACCTGGTATTGCAGTATCTCCAGGACCGGTGCACCCCTTCTTTAATGCAGTTTCTAAAATCAGAAAGAATTGAATTCAATGTTTTTTGTTCATTTTGCTTGTTTGTCGGATTTTGGGATGGACTCTTTGGCTCTGCTTTTCTTCTCCTCATTGGATTTTTCATGTTCAAAGTTGCAGAAGCCAGATTACAAGCTCATTTTGGTTCAACTTCAGCAACTGTGCATTGCATTGCCATGTAATGTGATGCAATGCTATCTTTCTAGCTCTCCCTTTCTACTTCCTTTTGGATAAACAGACATATTAGGCAAGCATTTTGGAGCTTTCACCTAAATAACTACAGGTGGTGAGATAAGCTGCACAATATAATTGACCTTTCAGTATATTGTTGCACACACACCATCTATTTAGCAAATGCCCTTGTTATCAACAGCAGCCTTTTAAACTCACCCGAGCTAACAGGTATGTGCGCTGGTTACACTGCTGCGCTTAAAATTTCTTTTTTGGTTTGCTACAATGCCTTTTCTGAAACGTTGTCTCCTTCTGCTGGAACACTGACTTCTTTCATTTAATGCCTGCAGACTATAAAAGAGAACCCAACCCAAAAAGTTTGGTTGATTAGTCTGTGGCATTCTGTTAAACTGTTGCTTATGGCGGTCTCTGTGAGCTTCTCAGCGACATTCAGCCAGCCAGGTATCCTGCCTGCAGTAGATGGAATGTGGCAATGGAACGCTGGCTGCGCGTGTCATAATAGGCTCTGAGCCTTTATATAACTGTGCACAGCAGCAGCCACCTTCAGTCTGCTGCTGGACAGCCAGCAGCAGCAGCAGCAGGAGAGGTATGTAATCAGGAGCCCTCCTGCTAAGGGTAGACAGCTGCTCGTTCCACCCCACCCCCCGCCTTAATTGGTTCTCCTCCCTTCCAACGGTGTTGAGGCGGGTGGGAACAGCAGGGGGTGAAGGTGCTGTGTTTAAAGAGGTGGAGTTATGCAGATCTAAAACGCGTGGATTGCAGCAGCAGCAAGCCGAAAAGTGCAGGCATGTAAGGGATCTAGAGGTTGACAACATGTCTTCTTAACGGGAGTCCAGGAGCTCATCTCCACAAATGGACTTTTTAGGATCCTTGGGTGGCTCCGTAGTTTGAAACCAATTCTGGTTATCGCTTCTCGGCCTTTTGGCTAAGATCAAGTGTAGTATCTGTTCTTATCAGTTTAATATCTGATACGTCCCCTATCTGGGGACCATATATTAAATGGATTTTTAGAACAGGGAGATGGAAAAAGAGCTTGCTCTGTCCACTCCACGCATTGACCTGGTATTGCAGTATCTCCAGGACCGGTGCACCCCTTCTTTAATGCAGTTTCTAAAATCAGAAAGAATTGAATTCAATGTTTTTTGTTCATTTTGCTTGTTTGTCGGATTTTGGGATGGACTCTTTGGCTCTGCTTTTCTTCTCCTCATTGGATTTTTCATGTTCAAAGTTGCAGAAGCCAGATTACAAGCTCATTTTGGTTCAACTTCAGCAACTGTGCATTGCATTGCCATGTAATGTGATGCAATGCTATCTTTCTAGCTCTCCCTTTCTACTTCCTTTTGGATAAACAGACATATTAGGCAAGCATTTTGGAGCTTTCACCTAAATAACTACAGGTGGTGAGATAAGCTGCACAATATAATTGACCTTTCAGTATATTGTTGCACACACACCATCTATTTAGCAAATGCCCTTGTTATCAACAGCAGCCTTTTAAAACTCACCGAGCTAACAGGTATGTGCGCTGGTTACACTGCTGCGCTTAAAATTTCTTTTTTGGTTTGCTACAATGCCTTTTCTGAAACGTTGTCTCCTTCTGCTGGAACACTGACTTCTTTCATTTAATGCCTGCAGACTATAAAAGAGAACCCAACCCAAAAAGTTTGGTTGATTAGTCTGTGGCATTCTGTTAAACTGTTGCTTATGGCGGTCTCTGTGAGCTTCTCAGCGACATTCAGCCAGCCAGGTATCCTGCCTGCAGTAGATGGAATGTGGCAATGGAACGCTGGCTGCGCGTGTCATAATAGGCTCTGAGCCTTTATATAACTGTGCACAGCAGCAGCCACCTTCAGTCTGCTGCTGGACAGCCAGCAGCAGCAGCAGCAGGAGAGGTATGTAATCAGGAGCCCTCCTGCTAAGGGTAGACAGCTGCTCGTTCCACCCCACCCCCCGCCTTAATTGGTTCTCCTCCCTTCCAACGGTGTTGAGGCGGGTGGGAACAGCAGGGGGTGAAGGTGCTGTGTTTAAAGAGGTGGAGTTATGCAGATCTAAAACGCGTGGATTGCAGCAGCAGCAAGCCGAAAAGTGCAGGCATGTAAGGGATCTAGAGGTTGACAACATGTCTTCTTAACGGGAGTCCAGGAGCTCATCTCCACAAATGGACTTTTTAGGATCCTTGGGTGGCTCCGTAGTTTGAAACCAATTCTGGTTATCGCTTCTCGGCCTTTTGGCTAAGATCAAGTGTAGTATCTGTTCTTATCAGTTTAATATCTGATACGTCCCCTATCTGGGGACCATATATTAAATGGATTTTTAGAACAGGGAGATGGAAAAAGAGCTTGCTCTGTCCACTCCACGCATTGACCTGGTATTGCAGTATCTCCAGGACCGGTGCACCCCTTCTTTAATGCAGTTTCTAAAATCAGAAAGAATTGAATTCAATGTTTTTTGTTCATTTTGCTTGTTTGTCGGATTTTGGGATGGACTCTTTGGCTCTGCTTTTCTTCTCCTCATTGGATTTTTCATGTTCAAAGTTGCAGAAGCCAGATTACAAGCTCATTTTGGTTCAACTTCAGCAACTGTGCATTGCATTGCCATGTAATGTGATGCAATGCTATCTTTCTAGCTCTCCCTTTCTACTTCCTTTTGGATAAACAGACATATTAGGCAAGCATTTTGGAGCTTTCACCTAAATAACTACAGGTGGTGAGATAAGCTGCACAATATAATTGACCTTTCAGTATATTGTTGCACACACACCATCTATTTAGCAAATGCCCTTGTTATCAACAGCAGCCTTTTAAACTCACCCGAGCTAACAGGTATGTGCGCTGGTTACACTGCTGCGCTTAAAATTTCTTTTTTGGTTTGCTACAATGCCTTTTCTGAAACGTTGTCTCCTTCTGCTGGAACACTGACTTCTTTCATTTAATGCCTGCAGACTATAAAAGAGAACCCAACCCAAAAAGTTTGGTTGATTAGTCTGTGGCATTCTGTTAAACTGTTGCTTATGGCGGTCTCTGTGAGCTTCTCAGCGACATTCAGCCAGCCAGGTATCCTGCCTGCAGTAGATGGAATGTGGCAATGGAACGCTGGCTGCGCGTGTCATAATAGGCTCTGAGCCTTTATATAACTGTGCACAGCAGCAGCCACCTTCAGTCTGCTGCTGGACAGCCAGCAGCAGCAGCAGCAGGAGAGGTATGTAATCAGGAGCCCTCCTGCTAAGGGTAGACAGCTGCTCGTTCCACCCCACCCCCCGCCTTAATTGGTTCTCCTCCCTTCCAACGGTGTTGAGGCGGGTGGGAACAGCAGGGGGTGAAGGTGCTGTGTTTAAAGAGGTGGAGTTATGCAGATCTAAAACGCGTGGATTGCAGCAGCAGCAAGCCGAAAAGTGCAGGCATGTAAGGGATCTAGAGGTTGACAACATGTCTTCTTAACGGGAGTCCAGGAGCTCATCTCCACAAATGGACTTTTTAGGATCCTTGGGTGGCTCCGTAGTTTGAAACCAATTCTGGTTATCGCTTCTCGGCCTTTTGGCTAAGATCAAGTGTAGTATCTGTTCTTATCAGTTTAATATCTGATACGTCCCCTATCTGGGGACCATATATTAAATGGATTTTTAGAACAGGGAGATGGAAAAAGAGCTTGCTCTGTCCACTCCACGCATTGACCTGGTATTGCAGTATCTCCAGGACCGGTGCACCCCTTCTTTAATGCAGTTTCTAAAATCAGAAAGAATTGAATTCAATGTTTTTTGTTCATTTTGCTTGTTTGTCGGATTTTGGGATGGACTCTTTGGCTCTGCTTTTCTTCTCCTCATTGGATTTTTCATGTTCAAAGTTGCAGAAGCCAGATTACAAGCTCATTTTGGTTCAACTTCAGCAACTGTGCATTGCATTGCCATGTAATGTGATGCAATGCTATCTTTCTAGCTCTCCCTTTCTACTTCCTTTTGGATAAACAGACATATTAGGCAAGCATTTTGGAGCTTTCACCTAAATAACTACAGGTGGTGAGATAAGCTGCACAATATAATTGACCTTTCAGTATATTGTTGCACACACACCATCTATTTAGCAAATGCCCTTGTTATCAACAGCAGCCTTTTAAACTCACCCGAGCTAACAGGTATGTGCGCTGGTTACACTGCTGCGCTTAAAATTTCTTTTTTGGTTTGCTACAATGCCTTTTCTGAAACGTTGTCTCCTTCTGCTGGAACACTGACTTCTTTCATTTAATGCCTGCAGACTATAAAAGAGAACCCAACCCAAAAAGTTTGGTTGATTAGTCTGTGGCATTCTGTTAAACTGTTGCTTATGGCGGTCTCTGTGAGCTTCTCAGCGACATTCAGCCAGCCAGGTATCCTGCCTGCAGTAGATGGAATGTGGCAATGGAACGCTGGCTGCGCGTGTCATAATAGGCTCTGAGCCTTTATATAACTGTGCACAGCAGCAGCCACCTTCAGTCTGCTGCTGGACAGCCAGCAGCAGCAGCAGCAGGAGAGGTATGTAATCAGGAGCCCTCCTGCTAAGGGTAGACAGCTGCTCGTTCCACCCCACCCCCCGCCTTAATTGGTTCTCCTCCCTTCCAACGGTGTTGAGGCGGGTGGGAACAGCAGGGGGTGAAGGTGCTGTGTTTAAAGAGGTGGAGTTATGCAGATCTAAAACGCGTGGATTGCAGCAGCAGCAAGCCGAAAAGTGCAGGCATGTAAGGGATCTAGAGGTTGACAACATGTCTTCTTAACGGGAGTCCAGGAGCTCATCTCCACAAATGGACTTTTTAGGATCCTTGGGTGGCTCCGTAGTTTGAAACCAATTCTGGTTATCGCTTCTCGGCCTTTTGGCTAAGATCAAGTGTAGTATCTGTTCTTATCAGTTTAATATCTGATACGTCCCCTATCTGGGGACCATATATTAAATGGATTTTTAGAACAGGGAGATGGAAAAAGAGCTTGCTCTGTCCACTCCACGCATTGACCTGGTATTGCAGTATCTCCAGGACCGGTGCACCCCTTCTTTAATGCAGTTTCTAAAATCAGAAAGAATTGAATTCAATGTTTTTTGTTCATTTTGCTTGTTTGTCGGATTTTGGGATGGACTCTTTGGCTCTGCTTTTCTTCTCCTCATTGGATTTTTCATGTTCAAAGTTGCAGAAGCCAGATTACAAGCTCATTTTGGTTCAACTTCAGCAACTGTGCATTGCATTGCCATGTAATGTGATGCAATGCTATCTTTCTAGCTCTCCCTTTCTACTTCCTTTTGGATAAACAGACATATTAGGCAAGCATTTTGGAGCTTTCACCTAAATAACTACAGGTGGTGAGATAAGCTGCACAATATAATTGACCTTTCAGTATATTGTTGCACACACACCATCTATTTAGCAAATGCCCTTGTTATCAACAGCAGCCTTTTAAACTCACCCGAGCTAACAGGTATGTGCGCTGGTTACACTGCTGCGCTTAAAATTTCTTTTTTGGTTTGCTACAATGCCTTTTCTGAAACGTTGTCTCCTTCTGCTGGAACACTGACTTCTTTCATTTAATGCCTGCAGACTATAAAAGAGAACCCAACCCAAAAAGTTTGGTTGATTAGTCTGTGGCATTCTGTTAAACTGTTGCTTATGGCGGTCTCTGTGAGCTTCTCAGCGACATTCAGCCAGCCAGGTATCCTGCCTGCAGTAGATGGAATGTGGCAATGGAACGCTGGCTGCGCGTGTCATAATAGGCTCTGAGCCTTTATATAACTGTGCACAGCAGCAGCCACCTTCAGTCTGCTGCTGGACAGCCAGCAGCAGCAGCAGCAGGAGAGGTATGTAATCAGGAGCCCTCCTGCTAAGGGTAGACAGCTGCTCGTTCCACCCCACCCCCCGCCTTAATTGGTTCTCCTCCCTTCCAACGGTGTTGAGGCGGGTGGGAACAGCAGGGGGTGAAGGTGCTGTGTTTAAAGAGGTGGAGTTATGCAGATCTAAAACGCGTGGATTGCAGCAGCAGCAAGCCGAAAAGTGCAGGCATGTAAGGGATCTAGAGGTTGACAACATGTCTTCTTAACGGGAGTCCAGGAGCTCATCTCCACAAATGGACTTTTTAGGATCCTTGGGTGGCTCCGTAGTTTGAAACCAATTCTGGTTATCGCTTCTCGGCCTTTTGGCTAAGATCAAGTGTAGTATCTGTTCTTATCAGTTTAATATCTGATACGTCCCCTATCTGGGGACCATATATTAAATGGATTTTTAGAACAGGGAGATGGAAAAAGAGCTTGCTCTGTCCACTCCACGCATTGACCTGGTATTGCAGTATCTCCAGGACCGGTGCACCCCTTCTTTAATGCAGTTTCTAAAATCAGAAAGAATTGAATTCAATGTTTTTTGTTCATTTTGCTTGTTTGTCGGATTTTGGGATGGACTCTTTGGCTCTGCTTTTCTTCTCCTCATTGGATTTTTCATGTTCAAAGTTGCAGAAGCCAGATTACAAGCTCATTTTGGTTCAACTTCAGCAACTGTGCATTGCATTGCCATGTAATGTGATGCAATGCTATCTTTCTAGCTCTCCCTTTCTACTTCCTTTTGGATAAACAGACATATTAGGCAAGCATTTTGGAGCTTTCACCTAAATAACTACAGGTGGTGAGATAAGCTGCACAATATAATTGACCTTTCAGTATATTGTTGCACACACACCATCTATTTAGCAAATGCCCTTGTTATCAACAGCAGCCTTTTAAACTCACCCGAGCTAACAGGTATGTGCGCTGGTTACACTGCTGCGCTTAAAATTTCTTTTTTGGTTTGCTACAATGCCTTTTCTGAAACGTTGTCTCCTTCTGCTGGAACACTGACTTCTTTCATTTAATGCCTGCAGACTATAAAAGAGAACCCAACCCAAAAAGTTTGGTTGATTAGTCTGTGGCATTCTGTTAAACTGTTGCTTATGGCGGTCTCTGTGAGCTTCTCAGCGACATTCAGCCAGCCAGGTATCCTGCCTGCAGTAGATGGAATGTGGCAATGGAACGCTGGCTGCGCGTGTCATAATAGGCTCTGAGCCTTTATATAACTGTGCACAGCAGCAGCCACCTTCAGTCTGCTGCTGGACAGCCAGCAGCAGCAGCAGCAGGAGAGGTATGTAATCAGGAGCCCTCCTGCTAAGGGTAGACAGCTGCTCGTTCCACCCCACCCCCCGCCTTAATTGGTTCTCCTCCCTTCCAACGGTGTTGAGGCGGGTGGGAACAGCAGGGGGTGAAGGTGCTGTGTTTAAAGAGGTGGAGTTATGCAGATCTAAAACGCGTGGATTGCAGCAGCAGCAAGCCGAAAAGTGCAGGCATGTAAGGGATCTAGAGGTTGACAACATGTCTTCTTAACGGGAGTCCAGGAGCTCATCTCCACAAATGGACTTTTTAGGATCCTTGGGTGGCTCCGTAGTTTGAAACCAATTCTGGTTATCGCTTCTCGGCCTTTTGGCTAAGATCAAGTGTAGTATCTGTTCTTATCAGTTTAATATCTGATACGTCCCCTATCTGGGGACCATATATTAAATGGATTTTTAGAACAGGGAGATGGAAAAAGAGCTTGCTCTGTCCACTCCACGCATTGACCTGGTATTGCAGTATCTCCAGGACCGGTGCACCCCTTCTTTAATGCAGTTTCTAAAATCAGAAAGAATTGAATTCAATGTTTTTTGTTCATTTTGCTTGTTTGTCGGATTTTGGGATGGACTCTTTGGCTCTGCTTTTCTTCTCCTCATTGGATTTTTCATGTTCAAAGTTGCAGAAGCCAGATTACAAGCTCATTTTGGTTCAACTTCAGCAACTGTGCATTGCATTGCCATGTAATGTGATGCAATGCTATCTTTCTAGCTCTCCCTTTCTACTTCCTTTTGGATAAACAGACATATTAGGCAAGCATTTTGGAGCTTTCACCTAAATAACTACAGGTGGTGAGATAAGCTGCACAATATAATTGACCTTTCAGTATATTGTTGCACACACACCATCTATTTAGCAAATGCCCTTGTTATCAACAGCAGCCTTTTAAACTCACCCGAGCTAACAGGTATGTGCGCTGGTTACACTGCTGCGCTTAAAATTTCTTTTTTGGTTTGCTACAATGCCTTTTCTGAAACGTTGTCTCCTTCTGCTGGAACACTGACTTCTTTCATTTAATGCCTGCAGACTATAAAAGAGAACCCAACCCAAAAAGTTTGGTTGATTAGTCTGTGGCATTCTGTTAAACTGTTGCTTATGGCGGTCTCTGTGAGCTTCTCAGCGACATTCAGCCAGCCAGGTATCCTGCCTGCAGTAGATGGAATGTGGCAATGGAACGCTGGCTGCGCGTGTCATAATAGGCTCTGAGCCTTTATATAACTGTGCACAGCAGCAGCCACCTTCAGTCTGCTGCTGGACAGCCAGCAGCAGCAGCAGCAGGAGAGGTATGTAATCAGGAGCCCTCCTGCTAAGGGTAGACAGCTGCTCGTTCCACCCCACCCCCCGCCTTAATTGGTTCTCCTCCCTTCCAACGGTGTTGAGGCGGGTGGGAACAGCAGGGGGTGAAGGTGCTGTGTTTAAAGAGGTGGAGTTATGCAGATCTAAAACGCGTGGATTGCAGCAGCAGCAAGCCGAAAAGTGCAGGCATGTAAGGGATCTAGAGGTTGACAACATGTCTTCTTAACGGGAGTCCAGGAGCTCATCTCCACAAATGGACTTTTTAGGATCCTTGGGTGGCTCCGTAGTTTGAAACCAATTCTGGTTATCGCTTCTCGGCCTTTTGGCTAAGATCAAGTGTAGTATCTGTTCTTATCAGTTTAATATCTGATACGTCCCCTATCTGGGGACCATATATTAAATGGATTTTTAGAACAGGGAGATGGAAAAAGAGCTTGCTCTGTCCACTCCACGCATTGACCTGGTATTGCAGTATCTCCAGGACCGGTGCACCCCTTCTTTAATGCAGTTTCTAAAATCAGAAAGAATTGAATTCAATGTTTTTTGTTCATTTTGCTTGTTTGTCGGATTTTGGGATGGACTCTTTGGCTCTGCTTTTCTTCTCCTCATTGGATTTTTCATGTTCAAAGTTGCAGAAGCCAGATTACAAGCTCATTTTGGTTCAACTTCAGCAACTGTGCATTGCATTGCCATGTAATGTGATGCAATGCTATCTTTCTAGCTCTCCCTTTCTACTTCCTTTTGGATAAACAGACATATTAGGCAAGCATTTTGGAGCTTTCACCTAAATAACTACAGGTGGTGAGATAAGCTGCACAATATAATTGACCTTTCAGTATATTGTTGCACACACACCATCTATTTAGCAAATGCCCTTGTTATCAACAGCAGCCTTTTAAACTCACCCGAGCTAACAGGTATGTGCGCTGGTTACACTGCTGCGCTTAAAATTTCTTTTTTGGTTTGCTACAATGCCTTTTCTGAAACGTTGTCTCCTTCTGCTGGAACACTGACTTCTTTCATTTAATGCCTGCAGACTATAAAAGAGAACCCAACCCAAAAAGTTTGGTTGATTAGTCTGTGGCATTCTGTTAAACTGTTGCTTATGGCGGTCTCTGTGAGCTTCTCAGCGACATTCAGCCAGCCAGGTATCCTGCCTGCAGTAGATGGAATGTGGCAATGGAACGCTGGCTGCGCGTGTCATAATAGGCTCTGAGCCTTTATATAACTGTGCACAGCAGCAGCCACCTTCAGTCTGCTGCTGGACAGCCAGCAGCAGCAGCAGCAGGAGAGGTATGTAATCAGGAGCCCTCCTGCTAAGGGTAGACAGCTGCTCGTTCCACCCCACCCCCCGCCTTAATTGGTTCTCCTCCCTTCCAACGGTGTTGAGGCGGGTGGGAACAGCAGGGGGTGAAGGTGCTGTGTTTAAAGAGGTGGAGTTATGCAGATCTAAAACGCGTGGATTGCAGCAGCAGCAAGCCGAAAAGTGCAGGCATGTAAGGGATCTAGAGGTTGACAACATGTCTTCTTAACGGGAGTCCAGGAGCTCATCTCCACAAATGGACTTTTTAGGATCCTTGGGTGGCTCCGTAGTTTGAAACCAATTCTGGTTATCGCTTCTCGGCCTTTTGGCTAAGATCAAGTGTAGTATCTGTTCTTATCAGTTTAATATCTGATACGTCCCCTATCTGGGGACCATATATTAAATGGATTTTTAGAACAGGGAGATGGAAAAAGAGCTTGCTCTGTCCACTCCACGCATTGACCTGGTATTGCAGTATCTCCAGGACCGGTGCACCCCTTCTTTAATGCAGTTTCTAAAATCAGAAAGAATTGAATTCAATGTTTTTTGTTCATTTTGCTTGTTTGTCGGATTTTGGGATGGACTCTTTGGCTCTGCTTTTCTTCTCCTCATTGGATTTTTCATGTTCAAAGTTGCAGAAGCCAGATTACAAGCTCATTTTGGTTCAACTTCAGCAACTGTGCATTGCATTGCCATGTAATGTGATGCAATGCTATCTTTCTAGCTCTCCCTTTCTACTTCCTTTTGGATAAACAGACATATTAGGCAAGCATTTTGGAGCTTTCACCTAAATAACTACAGGTGGTGAGATAAGCTGCACAATATAATTGACCTTTCAGTATATTGTTGCACACACACCATCTATTTAGCAAATGCCCTTGTTATCAACAGCAGCCTTTTAAACTCACCCGAGCTAACAGGTATGTGCGCTGGTTACACTGCTGCGCTTAAAATTTCTTTTTTGGTTTGCTACAATGCCTTTTCTGAAACGTTGTCTCCTTCTGCTGGAACACTGACTTCTTTCATTTAATGCCTGCAGACTATAAAAGAGAACCCAACCCAAAAAGTTTGGTTGATTAGTCTGTGGCATTCTGTTAAACTGTTGCTTATGGCGGTCTCTGTGAGCTTCTCAGCGACATTCAGCCAGCCAGGTATCCTGCCTGCAGTAGATGGAATGTGGCAATGGAACGCTGGCTGCGCGTGTCATAATAGGCTCTGAGCCTTTATATAACTGTGCACAGCAGCAGCCACCTTCAGTCTGCTGCTGGACAGCCAGCAGCAGCAGCAGCAGGAGAGGTATGTAATCAGGAGCCCTCCTGCTAAGGGTAGACAGCTGCTCGTTCCACCCCACCCCCCGCCTTAATTGGTTCTCCTCCCTTCCAACGGTGTTGAGGCGGGTGGGAACAGCAGGGGGTGAAGGTGCTGTGTTTAAAGAGGTGGAGTTATGCAGATCTAAAACGCGTGGATTGCAGCAGCAGCAAGCCGAAAAGTGCAGGCATGTAAGGGATCTAGAGGTTGACAACATGTCTTCTTAACGGGAGTCCAGGAGCTCATCTCCACAAATGGACTTTTTAGGATCCTTGGGTGGCTCCGTAGTTTGAAACCAATTCTGGTTATCGCTTCTCGGCCTTTTGGCTAAGATCAAGTGTAGTATCTGTTCTTATCAGTTTAATATCTGATACGTCCCCTATCTGGGGACCATATATTAAATGGATTTTTAGAACAGGGAGATGGAAAAAGAGCTTGCTCTGTCCACTCCACGCATTGACCTGGTATTGCAGTATCTCCAGGACCGGTGCACCCCTTCTTTAATGCAGTTTCTAAAATCAGAAAGAATTGAATTCAATGTTTTTTGTTCATTTTGCTTGTTTGTCGGATTTTGGGATGGACTCTTTGGCTCTGCTTTTCTTCTCCTCATTGGATTTTTCATGTTCAAAGTTGCAGAAGCCAGATTACAAGCTCATTTTGGTTCAACTTCAGCAACTGTGCATTGCATTGCCATGTAATGTGATGCAATGCTATCTTTCTAGCTCTCCCTTTCTACTTCCTTTTGGATAAACAGACATATTAGGCAAGCATTTTGGAGCTTTCACCTAAATAACTACAGGTGGTGAGATAAGCTGCACAATATAATTGACCTTTCAGTATATTGTTGCACACACACCATCTATTTAGCAAATGCCCTTGTTATCAACAGCAGCCTTTTAAACTCACCCGAGCTAACAGGTATGTGCGCTGGTTACACTGCTGCGCTTAAAATTTCTTTTTTGGTTTGCTACAATGCCTTTTCTGAAACGTTGTCTCCTTCTGCTGGAACACTGACTTCTTTCATTTAATGCCTGCAGACTATAAAAGAGAACCCAACCCAAAAAGTTTGGTTGATTAGTCTGTGGCATTCTGTTAAACTGTTGCTTATGGCGGTCTCTGTGAGCTTCTCAGCGACATTCAGCCAGCCAGGTATCCTGCCTGCAGTAGATGGAATGTGGCAATGGAACGCTGGCTGCGCGTGTCATAATAGGCTCTGAGCCTTTATATAACTGTGCACAGCAGCAGCCACCTTCAGTCTGCTGCTGGACAGCCAGCAGCAGCAGCAGCAGGAGAGGTATGTAATCAGGAGCCCTCCTGCTAAGGGTAGACAGCTGCTCGTTCCACCCCACCCCCCGCCTTAATTGGTTCTCCTCCCTTCCAACGGTGTTGAGGCGGGTGGGAACAGCAGGGGGTGAAGGTGCTGTGTTTAAAGAGGTGGAGTTATGCAGATCTAAAACGCGTGGATTGCAGCAGCAGCAAGCCGAAAAGTGCAGGCATGTAAGGGATCTAGAGGTTGACAACATGTCTTCTTAACGGGAGTCCAGGAGCTCATCTCCACAAATGGACTTTTTAGGATCCTTGGGTGGCTCCGTAGTTTGAAACCAATTCTGGTTATCGCTTCTCGGCCTTTTGGCTAAGATCAAGTGTAGTATCTGTTCTTATCAGTTTAATATCTGATACGTCCCCTATCTGGGGACCATATATTAAATGGATTTTTAGAACAGGGAGATGGAAAAAGAGCTTGCTCTGTCCACTCCACGCATTGACCTGGTATTGCAGTATCTCCAGGACCGGTGCACCCCTTCTTTAATGCAGTTTCTAAAATCAGAAAGAATTGAATTCAATGTTTTTTGTTCATTTTGCTTGTTTGTCGGATTTTGGGATGGACTCTTTGGCTCTGCTTTTCTTCTCCTCATTGGATTTTTCATGTTCAAAGTTGCAGAAGCCAGATTACAAGCTCATTTTGGTTCAACTTCAGCAACTGTGCATTGCATTGCCATGTAATGTGATGCAATGCTATCTTTCTAGCTCTCCCTTTCTACTTCCTTTTGGATAAACAGACATATTAGGCAAGCATTTTGGAGCTTTCACCTAAATAACTACAGGTGGTGAGATAAGCTGCACAATATAATTGACCTTTCAGTATATTGTTGCACACACACCATCTATTTAGCAAATGCCCTTGTTATCAACAGCAGCCTTTTAAACTCACCCGAGCTAACAGGTATGTGCGCTGGTTACACTGCTGCGCTTAAAATTTCTTTTTTGGTTTGCTACAATGCCTTTTCTGAAACGTTGTCTCCTTCTGCTGGAACACTGACTTCTTTCATTTAATGCCTGCAGACTATAAAAGAGAACCCAACCCAAAAAGTTTGGTTGATTAGTCTGTGGCATTCTGTTAAACTGTTGCTTATGGCGGTCTCTGTGAGCTTCTCAGCGACATTCAGCCAGCCAGGTATCCTGCCTGCAGTAGATGGAATGTGGCAATGGAACGCTGGCTGCGCGTGTCATAATAGGCTCTGAGCCTTTATATAACTGTGCACAGCAGCAGCCACCTTCAGTCTGCTGCTGGACAGCCAGCAGCAGCAGCAGCAGGAGAGGTATGTAATCAGGAGCCCTCCTGCTAAGGGTAGACAGCTGCTCGTTCCACCCCACCCCCCGCCTTAATTGGTTCTCCTCCCTTCCAACGGTGTTGAGGCGGGTGGGAACAGCAGGGGGTGAAGGTGCTGTGTTTAAAGAGGTGGAGTTATGCAGATCTAAAACGCGTGGATTGCAGCAGCAGCAAGCCGAAAAGTGCAGGCATGTAAGGGATCTAGAGGTTGACAACATGTCTTCTTAACGGGAGTCCAGGAGCTCATCTCCACAAATGGACTTTTTAGGATCCTTGGGTGGCTCCGTAGTTTGAAACCAATTCTGGTTATCGCTTCTCGGCCTTTTGGCTAAGATCAAGTGTAGTATCTGTTCTTATCAGTTTAATATCTGATACGTCCCCTATCTGGGGACCATATATTAAATGGATTTTTAGAACAGGGAGATGGAAAAAGAGCTTGCTCTGTCCACTCCACGCATTGACCTGGTATTGCAGTATCTCCAGGACCGGTGCACCCCTTCTTTAATGCAGTTTCTAAAATCAGAAAGAATTGAATTCAATGTTTTTTGTTCATTTTGCTTGTTTGTCGGATTTTGGGATGGACTCTTTGGCTCTGCTTTTCTTCTCCTCATTGGATTTTTCATGTTCAAAGTTGCAGAAGCCAGATTACAAGCTCATTTTGGTTCAACTTCAGCAACTGTGCATTGCATTGCCATGTAATGTGATGCAATGCTATCTTTCTAGCTCTCCCTTTCTACTTCCTTTTGGATAAACAGACATATTAGGCAAGCATTTTGGAGCTTTCACCTAAATAACTACAGGTGGTGAGATAAGCTGCACAATATAATTGACCTTTCAGTATATTGTTGCACACACACCATCTATTTAGCAAATGCCCTTGTTATCAACAGCAGCCTTTTAAACTCACCCGAGCTAACAGGTATGTGCGCTGGTTACACTGCTGCGCTTAAAATTTCTTTTTTGGTTTGCTACAATGCCTTTTCTGAAACGTTGTCTCCTTCTGCTGGAACACTGACTTCTTTCATTTAATGCCTGCAGACTATAAAAGAGAACCCAACCCAAAAAGTTTGGTTGATTAGTCTGTGGCATTCTGTTAAACTGTTGCTTATGGCGGTCTCTGTGAGCTTCTCAGCGACATTCAGCCAGCCAGGTATCCTGCCTGCAGTAGATGGAATGTGGCAATGGAACGCTGGCTGCGCGTGTCATAATAGGCTCTGAGCCTTTATATAACTGTGCACAGCAGCAGCCACCTTCAGTCTGCTGCTGGACAGCCAGCAGCAGCAGCAGCAGGAGAGGTATGTAATCAGGAGCCCTCCTGCTAAGGGTAGACAGCTGCTCGTTCCACCCCACCCCCCGCCTTAATTGGTTCTCCTCCCTTCCAACGGTGTTGAGGCGGGTGGGAACAGCAGGGGGTGAAGGTGCTGTGTTTAAAGAGGTGGAGTTATGCAGATCTAAAACGCGTGGATTGCAGCAGCAGCAAGCCGAAAAGTGCAGGCATGTAAGGGATCTAGAGGTTGACAACATGTCTTCTTAACGGGAGTCCAGGAGCTCATCTCCACAAATGGACTTTTTAGGATCCTTGGGTGGCTCCGTAGTTTGAAACCAATTCTGGTTATCGCTTCTCGGCCTTTTGGCTAAGATCAAGTGTAGTATCTGTTCTTATCAGTTTAATATCTGATACGTCCCCTATCTGGGGACCATATATTAAATGGATTTTTAGAACAGGGAGATGGAAAAAGAGCTTGCTCTGTCCACTCCACGCATTGACCTGGTATTGCAGTATCTCCAGGACCGGTGCACCCCTTCTTTAATGCAGTTTCTAAAATCAGAAAGAATTGAATTCAATGTTTTTTGTTCATTTTGCTTGTTTGTCGGATTTTGGGATGGACTCTTTGGCTCTGCTTTTCTTCTCCTCATTGGATTTTTCATGTTCAAAGTTGCAGAAGCCAGATTACAAGCTCATTTTGGTTCAACTTCAGCAACTGTGCATTGCATTGCCATGTAATGTGATGCAATGCTATCTTTCTAGCTCTCCCTTTCTACTTCCTTTTGGATAAACAGACATATTAGGCAAGCATTTTGGAGCTTTCACCTAAATAACTACAGGTGGTGAGATAAGCTGCACAATATAATTGACCTTTCAGTATATTGTTGCACACACACCATCTATTTAGCAAATGCCCTTGTTATCAACAGCAGCCTTTTAAACTCACCCGAGCTAACAGGTATGTGCGCTGGTTACACTGCTGCGCTTAAAATTTCTTTTTTGGTTTGCTACAATGCCTTTTCTGAAACGTTGTCTCCTTCTGCTGGAACACTGACTTCTTTCATTTAATGCCTGCAGACTATAAAAGAGAACCCAACCCAAAAAGTTTGGTTGATTAGTCTGTGGCATTCTGTTAAACTGTTGCTTATGGCGGTCTCTGTGAGCTTCTCAGCGACATTCAGCCAGCCAGGTATCCTGCCTGCAGTAGATGGAATGTGGCAATGGAACGCTGGCTGCGCGTGTCATAATAGGCTCTGAGCCTTTATATAACTGTGCACAGCAGCAGCCACCTTCAGTCTGCTGCTGGACAGCCAGCAGCAGCAGCAGCAGGAGAGGTATGTAATCAGGAGCCCTCCTGCTAAGGGTAGACCGCTGCTCGTTCCACCCCACCCCCCGCCTTAATTGGTTCTCCTCCCTTCCAACGGTGTTGAGGCGGGTGGGAACAGCAGGGGGTGAAGGTGCTGTGTTTAAAGAGGTGGAGTTATGCAGATCTAAAACGCGTGGATTGCAGCAGCAGCAAGCCGAAAAGTGCAGGCATGTAAGGGATCTAGAGGTTGACAACATGTCTTCTTAACGGGAGTCCAGGAGCTCATCTCCACAAATGGACTTTTTATTGGGTGGCTCCGTAGTTTGAAACCAATTCTGGTTATCGCTTCTCGGCCTTTTGGCTAAGATCAAGTGTAGTATCTGTTCTTATCAGTTTAATATCTGATACGTCCCCTATCTGGGGACCATATATTAAATGGATTTTTAGAACAGGGAGATGGAAAAAGAGCTTGCTCTGTCCACTCCACGCATTGACCTGGTATTGCAGTATCTCCAGGACCGGTGCACCCCTTCTTTAATGCAGTTTCTAAAATCAGAAAGAATTGAATTCAATGTTTTTTGTTCATTTTGCTTGTTTGTCGGATTTTGGGATGGACTCTTTGGCTCTGCTTTTCTTCTCCTCATTGGATTTTTCATGTTCAAAGTTGCAGAAGCCAGATTACAAGCTCATTTTGGTTCAACTTCAGCAACTGTGCATTGCATTGCCATGTAATGTGATGCAATGCTATCTTTCTAGCTCTCCCTTTCTACTTCCTTTTGGATAAACAGACATATTAGGCAAGCATTTTGGAGCTTTCACCTAAATAACTACAGGTGGTGAGATAAGCTGCACAATATAATTGACCTTTCAGTATATTGTTGCACACACACCATCTATTTAGCAAATGCCCTTGTTATCAACAGCAGCCTTTTAAACTCACCCGAGCTAACAGGTATGTGCGCTGGTTACACTGCTGCGCTTAAAATTTCTTTTTTGGTTTGCTACAATGCCTTTTCTGAAACGTTGTCTCCTTCTGCTGGAACACTGACTTCTTTCATTTAATGCCTGCAGACTATAAAAGAGAACCCAACCCAAAAAGTTTGGTTGATTAGTCTGTGGCATTCTGTTAAACTGTTGCTTATGGCGGTCTCTGTGAGCTTCTCAGCGACATTCAGCCAGCCAGGTATCCTGCCTGCAGTAGATGGAATGTGGCAATGGAACGCTGGCTGCGCGTGTCATAATAGGCTCTGAGCCTTTATATAACTGTGCACAGCAGCAGCCACCTTCAGTCTGCTGCTGGACAGCCAGCAGCAGCAGCAGCAGGAGAGGTATGTAATCAGGAGCCCTCCTGCTAAGGGTAGACAGCTGCTCGTTCCACCCCACCCCCCGCCTTAATTGGTTCTCCTCCCTTCCAACGGTGTTGAGGCGGGTGGGAACAGCAGGGGGTGAAGGTGCTGTGTTTAAAGAGGTGGAGTTATGCAGATCTAAAACGCGTGGATTGCAGCAGCAGCAAGCCGAAAAGTGCAGGCATGTAAGGGATCTAGAGGTTGACAACATGTCTTCTTAACGGGAGTCCAGGAGCTCATCTCCACAAATGGACTTTTTAGGATCCTTGGGTGGCTCCGTAGTTTGAAACCAATTCTGGTTATCGCTTCTCGGCCTTTTGGCTAAGATCAAGTGTAGTATCTGTTCTTATCAGTTTAATATCTGATACGTCCCCTATCTGGGGACCATATATTAAATGGATTTTTAGAACAGGGAGATGGAAAAAGAGCTTGCTCTGTCCACTCCACGCATTGACCTGGTATTGCAGTATCTCCAGGACCGGTGCACCCCTTCTTTAATGCAGTTTCTAAAATCAGAAAGAATTGAATTCAATGTTTTTTGTTCATTTTGCTTGTTTGTCGGATTTTGGGATGGACTCTTTGGCTCTGCTTTTCTTCTCCTCATTGGATTTTTCATGTTCAAAGTTGCAGAAGCCAGATTACAAGCTCATTTTGGTTCAACTTCAGCAACTGTGCATTGCATTGCCATGTAATGTGATGCAATGCTATCTTTCTAGCTCTCCCTTTCTACTTCCTTTTGGATAAACAGACATATTAGGCAAGCATTTTGGAGCTTTCACCTAAATAACTACAGGTGGTGAGATAAGCTGCACAATATAATTGACCTTTCAGTATATTGTTGCACACACACCATCTATTTAGCAAATGCCCTTGTTATCAACAGCAGCCTTTTAAACTCACCCGAGCTAACAGGTATGTGCGCTGGTTACACTGCTGCGCTTAAAATTTCTTTTTTGGTTTGCTACAATGCCTTTTCTGAAACGTTGTCTCCTTCTGCTGGAACACTGACTTCTTTCATTTAATGCCTGCAGACTATAAAAGAGAACCCAACCCAAAAAGTTTGGTTGATTAGTCTGTGGCATTCTGTTAAACTGTTGCTTATGGCGGTCTCTGTGAGCTTCTCAGCGACATTCAGCCAGCCAGGTATCCTGCCTGCAGTAGATGGAATGTGGCAATGGAACGCTGGCTGCGCGTGTCATAATAGGCTCTGAGCCTTTATATAACTGTGCACAGCAGCAGCCACCTTCAGTCTGCTGCTGGACAGCCAGCAGCAGCAGCAGCAGGAGAGGTATGTAATCAGGAGCCCTCCTGCTAAGGGTAGACAGCTGCTCGTTCCACCCCACCCCCCGCCTTAATTGGTTCTCCTCCCTTCCAACGGTGTTGAGGCGGGTGGGAACAGCAGGGGGTGAAGGTGCTGTGTTTAAAGAGGTGGAGTTATGCAGATCT
Organism: Phyllobates terribilis; assembly: GCF_046119375.1. Taxonomy (NCBI): domain Eukaryota; kingdom Metazoa; phylum Chordata; class Amphibia; order Anura; family Dendrobatidae; genus Phyllobates; species Phyllobates terribilis. Next base: position 24,288 of record NW_027369138.1, read on the forward strand.
AAAACGCGTGGATTGCAGCAGCAGCAAGCCGAAAAGTGCAGGCATGTAAGGGATCTAGAGGTTGACAACATGTCTTCTTAACGGGAGTCCAGGAGCTCATCTCCACAAATGGACTTTTTAGGATCCTTGGGTGGCTCCGTAGTTTGAAACCAATTCTGGTTATCGCTTCTCGGCCTTTTGGCTAAGATCAAGTGTAGTATCTGTTCTTATCAGTTTAATATCTGATACGTCCCCTATCTGGGGACCATATATTAAATGGATTTTTAGAACAGGGAGATGGAAAAAGAGCTTGCTCTGTCCACTCCACGCATTGACCTGGTATTGCAGTATCTCCAGGACCGGTGCACCCCTTCTTTAATGCAGTTTCTAAAATCAGAAAGAATTGAATTCAATGTTTTTTGTTCATTTTGCTTGTTTGTCGGATTTTGGGATGGACTCTTTGGCTCTGCTTTTCTTCTCCTCATTGGATTTTTCATGTTCAAAGTTGCAGAAGCCAGATTACAAGCTCATTTTGGTTCAACTTCAGCAACTGTGCATTGCATTGCCATGTAATGTGATGCAATGCTATCTTTCTAGCTCTCCCTTTCTACTTCCTTTTGGATAAACAGACATATTAGGCAAGCATTTTGGAGCTTTCACCTAAATAACTACAGGTGGTGAGATAAGCTGCACAATATAATTGACCTTTCAGTATATTGTTGCACACACACCATCTATTTAGCAAATGCCCTTGTTATCAACAGCAGCCTTTTAAACTCACCCGAGCTAACAGGTATGTGCGCTGGTTACACTGCTGCGCTTAAAATTTCTTTTTTGGTTTGCTACAATGCCTTTTCTGAAACGTTGTCTCCTTCTGCTGGAACACTGACTTCTTTCATTTAATGCCTGCAGACTATAAAAGAGAACCCAACCCAAAAAGTTTGGTTGATTAGTCTGTGGCATTCTGTTAAACTGTTGCTTATGGCGGTCTCTGTGAGCTTCTCAGCGACATTCAGCCAGCCAGGTATCCTGCCTGCAGTAGATGGAATGTGGCAATGGAACGCTGGCTGCGCGTGTCATAATAGGCTCTGAGCCTTTATATAACTGTGCACAGCAGCAGCCACCTTCAGTCTGCTGCTGGACAGCCAGCAGCAGCAGCAGCAGGAGAGGTATGTAATCAGGAGCCCTCCTGCTAAGGGTAGACAGCTGCTCGTTCCACCCCACCCCCCGCCTTAATTGGTTCTCCTCCCTTCCAACGGTGTTGAGGCGGGTGGGAACAGCAGGGGGTGAAGGTGCTGTGTTTAAAGAGGTGGAGTTATGCAGATCTAAAACGCGTGGATTGCAGCAGCAGCAAGCCGAAAAGTGCAGGCATGTAAGGGATCTAGAGGTTGACAACATGTCTTCTTAACGGGAGTCCAGGAGCTCATCTCCACAAATGGACTTTTTAGGATCCTTGGGTGGCTCCGTAGTTTGAAACCAATTCTGGTTATCGCTTCTCGGCCTTTTGGCTAAGATCAAGTGTAGTATCTGTTCTTATCAGTTTAATATCTGATACGTCCCCTATCTGGGGACCATATATTAAATGGATTTTTAGAACAGGGAGATGGAAAAAGAGCTTGCTCTGTCCACTCCACGCATTGACCTGGTATTGCAGTATCTCCAGGACCGGTGCACCCCTTCTTTAATGCAGTTTCTAAAATCAGAAAGAATTGAATTCAATGTTTTTTGTTCATTTTGCTTGTTTGTCGGATTTTGGGATGGACTCTTTGGCTCTGCTTTTCTTCTCCTCATTGGATTTTTCATGTTCAAAGTTGCAGAAGCCAGATTACAAGCTCATTTTGGTTCAACTTCAGCAACTGTGCATTGCATTGCCATGTAATGTGATGCAATGCTATCTTTCTAGCTCTCCCTTTCTACTTCCTTTTGGATAAACAGACATATTAGGCAAGCATTTTGGAGCTTTCACCTAAATAACTACAGGTGGTGAGATAAGCTGCACAATATAATTGACCTTTCAGTATATTGTTGCACACACACCATCTATTTAGCAAATGCCCTTGTTATCAACAGCAGCCTTTTAAACTCACCCGAGCTAACAGGTATGTGCGCTGGTTACACTGCTGCGCTTAAAATTTCTTTTTTGGTTTGCTACAATGCCTTTTCTGAAACGTTGTCTCCTTCTGCTGGAACACTGACTTCTTTCATTTAATGCCTGCAGACTATAAAAGAGAACCCAACCCAAAAAGTTTGGTTGATTAGTCTGTGGCATTCTGTTAAACTGTTGCTTATGGCGGTCTCTGTGAGCTTCTCAGCGACATTCAGCCAGCCAGGTATCCTGCCTGCAGTAGATGGAATGTGGCAATGGAACGCTGGCTGCGCGTGTCATAATAGGCTCTGAGCCTTTATATAACTGTGCACAGCAGCAGCCACCTTCAGTCTGCTGCTGGACAGCCAGCAGCAGCAGCAGCAGGAGAGGTATGTAATCAGGAGCCCTCCTGCTAAGGGTAGACAGCTGCTCGTTCCACCCCACCCCCCGCCTTAATTGGTTCTCCTCCCTTCCAACGGTGTTGAGGCGGGTGGGAACAGCAGGGGGTGAAGGTGCTGTGTTTAAAGAGGTGGAGTTATGCAGATCTAAAACGCGTGGATTGCAGCAGCAGCAAGCCGAAAAGTGCAGGCATGTAAGGGATCTAGAGGTTGACAACATGTCTTCTTAACGGGAGTCCAGGAGCTCATCTCCACAAATGGACTTTTTAGGATCCTTGGGTGGCTCCGTAGTTTGAAACCAATTCTGGTTATCGCTTCTCGGCCTTTTGGCTAAGATCAAGTGTAGTATCTGTTCTTATCAGTTTAATATCTGATACGTCCCCTATCTGGGGACCATATATTAAATGGATTTTTAGAACAGGGAGATGGAAAAAGAGCTTGCTCTGTCCACTCCACGCATTGACCTGGTATTGCAGTATCTCCAGGACCGGTGCACCCCTTCTTTAATGCAGTTTCTAAAATCAGAAAGAATTGAATTCAATGTTTTTTGTTCATTTTGCTTGTTTGTCGGATTTTGGGATGGACTCTTTGGCTCTGCTTTTCTTCTCCTCATTGGATTTTTCATGTTCAAAGTTGCAGAAGCCAGATTACAAGCTCATTTTGGTTCAACTTCAGCAACTGTGCATTGCATTGCCATGTAATGTGATGCAATGCTATCTTTCTAGCTCTCCCTTTCTACTTCCTTTTGGATAAACAGACATATTAGGCAAGCATTTTGGAGCTTTCACCTAAATAACTACAGGTGGTGAGATAAGCTGCACAATATAATTGACCTTTCAGTATATTGTTGCACACACACCATCTATTTAGCAAATGCCCTTGTTATCAACAGCAGCCTTTTAAACTCACCCGAGCTAACAGGTATGTGCGCTGGTTACACTGCTGCGCTTAAAATTTCTTTTTTGGTTTGCTACAATGCCTTTTCTGAAACGTTGTCTCCTTCTGCTGGAACACTGACTTCTTTCATTTAATGCCTGCAGACTATAAAAGAGAACCCAACCCAAAAAGTTTGGTTGATTAGTCTGTGGCATTCTGTTAAACTGTTGCTTATGGCGGTCTCTGTGAGCTTCTCAGCGACATTCAGCCAGCCAGGTATCCTGCCTGCAGTAGATGGAATGTGGCAATGGAACGCTGGCTGCGCGTGTCATAATAGGCTCTGAGCCTTTATATAACTGTGCACAGCAGCAGCCACCTTCAGTCTGCTGCTGGACAGCCAGCAGCAGCAGCAGCAGGAGAGGTATGTAATCAGGAGCCCTCCTGCTAAGGGTAGACAGCTGCTCGTTCCACCCCACCCCCCGCCTTAATTGGTTCTCCTCCCTTCCAACGGTGTTGAGGCGGGTGGGAACAGCAGGGGGTGAAGGTGCTGTGTTTAAAGAGGTGGAGTTATGCAGATCTAAAACGCGTGGATTGCAGCAGCAGCAAGCCGAAAAGTGCAGGCATGTAAGGGATCTAGAGGTTGACAACATGTCTTCTTAACGGGAGTCCAGGAGCTCATCTCCACAAATGGACTTTTTAGGATCCTTGGGTGGCTCCGTAGTTTGAAACCAATTCTGGTTATCGCTTCTCGGCCTTTTGGCTAAGATCAAGTGTAGTATCTGTTCTTATCAGTTTAATATCTGATACGTCCCCTATCTGGGGACCATATATTAAATGGATTTTTAGAACAGGGAGATGGAAAAAGAGCTTGCTCTGTCCACTCCACGCATTGACCTGGTATTGCAGTATCTCCAGGACCGGTGCACCCCTTCTTTAATGCAGTTTCTAAAATCAGAAAGAATTGAATTCAATGTTTTTTGTTCATTTTGCTTGTTTGTCGGATTTTGGGATGGACTCTTTGGCTCTGCTTTTCTTCTCCTCATTGGATTTTTCATGTTCAAAGTTGCAGAAGCCAGATTACAAGCTCATTTTGGTTCAACTTCAGCAACTGTGCATTGCATTGCCATGTAATGTGATGCAATGCTATCTTTCTAGCTCTCCCTTTCTACTTCCTTTTGGATAAACAGACATATTAGGCAAGCATTTTGGAGCTTTCACCTAAATAACTACAGGTGGTGAGATAAGCTGCACAATATAATTGACCTTTCAGTATATTGTTGCACACACACCATCTATTTAGCAAATGCCCTTGTTATCAACAGCAGCCTTTTAAACTCACCCGAGCTAACAGGTATGTGCGCTGGTTACACTGCTGCGCTTAAAATTTCTTTTTTGGTTTGCTACAATGCCTTTTCTGAAACGTTGTCTCCTTCTGCTGGAACACTGACTTCTTTCATTTAATGCCTGCAGACTATAAAAGAGAACCCAACCCAAAAAGTTTGGTTGATTAGTCTGTGGCATTCTGTTAAACTGTTGCTTATGGCGGTCTCTGTGAGCTTCTCAGCGACATTCAGCCAGCCAGGTATCCTGCCTGCAGTAGATGGAATGTGGCAATGGAACGCTGGCTGCGCGTGTCATAATAGGCTCTGAGCCTTTATATAACTGTGCACAGCAGCAGCCACCTTCAGTCTGCTGCTGGACAGCCAGCAGCAGCAGCAGCAGGAGAGGTATGTAATCAGGAGCCCTCCTGCTAAGGGTAGACAGCTGCTCGTTCCACCCCACCCCCCGCCTTAATTGGTTCTCCTCCCTTCCAACGGTGTTGAGGCGGGTGGGAACAGCAGGGGGTGAAGGTGCTGTGTTTAAAGAGGTGGAGTTATGCAGATCTAAAACGCGTGGATTGCAGCAGCAGCAAGCCGAAAAGTGCAGGCATGTAAGGGATCTAGAGGTTGACAACATGTCTTCTTAACGGGAGTCCAGGAGCTCATCTCCACAAATGGACTTTTTAGGATCCTTGGGTGGCTCCGTAGTTTGAAACCAATTCTGGTTATCGCTTCTCGGCCTTTTGGCTAAGATCAAGTGTAGTATCTGTTCTTATCAGTTTAATATCTGATACGTCCCCTATCTGGGGACCATATATTAAATGGATTTTTAGAACAGGGAGATGGAAAAAGAGCTTGCTCTGTCCACTCCACGCATTGACCTGGTATTGCAGTATCTCCAGGACCGGTGCACCCCTTCTTTAATGCAGTTTCTAAAATCAGAAAGAATTGAATTCAATGTTTTTTGTTCATTTTGCTTGTTTGTCGGATTTTGGGATGGACTCTTTGGCTCTGCTTTTCTTCTCCTCATTGGATTTTTCATGTTCAAAGTTGCAGAAGCCAGATTACAAGCTCATTTTGGTTCAACTTCAGCAACTGTGCATTGCATTGCCATGTAATGTGATGCAATGCTATCTTTCTAGCTCTCCCTTTCTACTTCCTTTTGGATAAACAGACATATTAGGCAAGCATTTTGGAGCTTTCACCTAAATAACTACAGGTGGTGAGATAAGCTGCACAATATAATTGACCTTTCAGTATATTGTTGCACACACACCATCTATTTAGCAAATGCCCTTGTTATCAACAGCAGCCTTTTAAACTCACCCGAGCTAACAGGTATGTGCGCTGGTTACACTGCTGCGCTTAAAATTTCTTTTTTGGTTTGCTACAATGCCTTTTCTGAAACGTTGTCTCCTTCTGCTGGAACACTGACTTCTTTCATTTAATGCCTGCAGACTATAAAAGAGAACCCAACCCAAAAAGTTTGGTTGATTAGTCTGTGGCATTCTGTTAAACTGTTGCTTATGGCGGTCTCTGTGAGCTTCTCAGCGACATTCAGCCAGCCAGGTATCCTGCCTGCAGTAGATGGAATGTGGCAATGGAACGCTGGCTGCGCGTGTCATAATAGGCTCTGAGCCTTTATATAACTGTGCACAGCAGCAGCCACCTTCAGTCTGCTGCTGGACAGCCAGCAGCAGCAGCAGCAGGAGAGGTATGTAATCAGGAGCCCTCCTGCTAAGGGTAGACAGCTGCTCGTTCCACCCCACCCCCCGCCTTAATTGGTTCTCCTCCCTTCCAACGGTGTTGAGGCGGGTGGGAACAGCAGGGGGTGAAGGTGCTGTGTTTAAAGAGGTGGAGTTATGCAGATCTAAAACGCGTGGATTGCAGCAGCAGCAAGCCGAAAAGTGCAGGCATGTAAGGGATCTAGAGGTTGACAACATGTCTTCTTAACGGGAGTCCAGGAGCTCATCTCCACAAATGGACTTTTTAGGATCCTTGGGTGGCTCCGTAGTTTGAAACCAATTCTGGTTATCGCTTCTCGGCCTTTTGGCTAAGATCAAGTGTAGTATCTGTTCTTATCAGTTTAATATCTGATACGTCCCCTATCTGGGGACCATATATTAAATGGATTTTTAGAACAGGGAGATGGAAAAAGAGCTTGCTCTGTCCACTCCACGCATTGACCTGGTATTGCAGTATCTCCAGGACCGGTGCACCCCTTCTTTAATGCAGTTTCTAAAATCAGAAAGAATTGAATTCAATGTTTTTTGTTCATTTTGCTTGTTTGTCGGATTTTGGGATGGACTCTTTGGCTCTGCTTTTCTTCTCCTCATTGGATTTTTCATGTTCAAAGTTGCAGAAGCCAGATTACAAGCTCATTTTGGTTCAACTTCAGCAACTGTGCATTGCATTGCCATGTAATGTGATGCAATGCTATCTTTCTAGCTCTCCCTTTCTACTTCCTTTTGGATAAACAGACATATTAGGCAAGCATTTTGGAGCTTTCACCTAAATAACTACAGGTGGTGAGATAAGCTGCACAATATAATTGACCTTTCAGTATATTGTTGCACACACACCATCTATTTAGCAAATGCCCTTGTTATCAACAGCAGCCTTTTAAACTCACCCGAGCTAACAGGTATGTGCGCTGGTTACACTGCTGCGCTTAAAATTTCTTTTTTGGTTTGCTACAATGCCTTTTCTGAAACGTTGTCTCCTTCTGCTGGAACACTGACTTCTTTCATTTAATGCCTGCAGACTATAAAAGAGAACCCAACCCAAAAAGTTTGGTTGATTAGTCTGTGGCATTCTGTTAAACTGTTGCTTATGGCGGTCTCTGTGAGCTTCTCAGCGACATTCAGCCAGCCAGGTATCCTGCCTGCAGTAGATGGAATGTGGCAATGGAACGCTGGCTGCGCGTGTCATAATAGGCTCTGAGCCTTTATATAACTGTGCACAGCAGCAGCCACCTTCAGTCTGCTGCTGGACAGCCAGCAGCAGCAGCAGCAGGAGAGGTATGTAATCAGGAGCCCTCCTGCTAAGGGTAGACAGCTGCTCGTTCCACCCCACCCCCCGCCTTAATTGGTTCTCCTCCCTTCCAACGGTGTTGAGGCGGGTGGGAACAGCAGGGGGTGAAGGTGCTGTGTTTAAAGAGGTGGAGTTATGCAGATCTAAAACGCGTGGATTGCAGCAGCAGCAAGCCGAAAAGTGCAGGCATGTAAGGGATCTAGAGGTTGACAACATGTCTTCTTAACGGGAGTCCAGGAGCTCATCTCCACAAATGGACTTTTTAGGATCCTTGGGTGGCTCCGTAGTTTGAAACCAATTCTGGTTATCGCTTCTCGGCCTTTTGGCTAAGATCAAGTGTAGTATCTGTTCTTATCAGTTTAATATCTGATACGTCCCCTATCTGGGGACCATATATTAAATGGATTTTTAGAACAGGGAGATGGAAAAAGAGCTTGCTCTGTCCACTCCACGCATTGACCTGGTATTGCAGTATCTCCAGGACCGGTGCACCCCTTCTTTAATGCAGTTTCTAAAATCAGAAAGAATTGAATTCAATGTTTTTTGTTCATTTTGCTTGTTTGTCGGATTTTGGGATGGACTCTTTGGCTCTGCTTTTCTTCTCCTCATTGGATTTTTCATGTTCAAAGTTGCAGAAGCCAGATTACAAGCTCATTTTGGTTCAACTTCAGCAACTGTGCATTGCATTGCCATGTAATGTGATGCAATGCTATCTTTCTAGCTCTCCCTTTCTACTTCCTTTTGGATAAACAGACATATTAGGCAAGCATTTTGGAGCTTTCACCTAAATAACTACAGGTGGTGAGATAAGCTGCACAATATAATTGACCTTTCAGTATATTGTTGCACACACACCATCTATTTAGCAAATGCCCTTGTTATCAACAGCAGCCTTTTAAACTCACCCGAGCTAACAGGTATGTGCGCTGGTTACACTGCTGCGCTTAAAATTTCTTTTTTGGTTTGCTACAATGCCTTTTCTGAAACGTTGTCTCCTTCTGCTGGAACACTGACTTCTTTCATTTAATGCCTGCAGACTATAAAAGAGAACCCAACCCAAAAAGTTTGGTTGATTAGTCTGTGGCATTCTGTTAAACTGTTGCTTATGGCGGTCTCTGTGAGCTTCTCAGCGACATTCAGCCAGCCAGGTATCCTGCCTGCAGTAGATGGAATGTGGCAATGGAACGCTGGCTGCGCGTGTCATAATAGGCTCTGAGCCTTTATATAACTGTGCACAGCAGCAGCCACCTTCAGTCTGCTGCTGGACAGCCAGCAGCAGCAGCAGCAGGAGAGGTATGTAATCAGGAGCCCTCCTGCTAAGGGTAGACAGCTGCTCGTTCCACCCCACCCCCCGCCTTAATTGGTTCTCCTCCCTTCCAACGGTGTTGAGGCGGGTGGGAACAGCAGGGGGTGAAGGTGCTGTGTTTAAAGAGGTGGAGTTATGCAGATCTAAAACGCGTGGATTGCAGCAGCAGCAAGCCGAAAAGTGCAGGCATGTAAGGGATCTAGAGGTTGACAACATGTCTTCTTAACGGGAGTCCAGGAGCTCATCTCCACAAATGGACTTTTTAGGATCCTTGGGTGGCTCCGTAGTTTGAAACCAATTCTGGTTATCGCTTCTCGGCCTTTTGGCTAAGATCAAGTGTAGTATCTGTTCTTATCAGTTTAATATCTGATACGTCCCCTATCTGGGGACCATATATTAAATGGATTTTTAGAACAGGGAGATGGAAAAAGAGCTTGCTCTGTCCACTCCACGCATTGACCTGGTATTGCAGTATCTCCAGGACCGGTGCACCCCTTCTTTAATGCAGTTTCTAAAATCAGAAAGAATTGAATTCAATGTTTTTTGTTCATTTTGCTTGTTTGTCGGATTTTGGGATGGACTCTTTGGCTCTGCTTTTCTTCTCCTCATTGGATTTTTCATGTTCAAAGTTGCAGAAGCCAGATTACAAGCTCATTTTGGTTCAACTTCAGCAACTGTGCATTGCATTGCCATGTAATGTGATGCAATGCTATCTTTCTAGCTCTCCCTTTCTACTTCCTTTTGGATAAACAGACATATTAGGCAAGCATTTTGGAGCTTTCACCTAAATAACTACAGGTGGTGAGATAAGCTGCACAATATAATTGACCTTTCAGTATATTGTTGCACACACACCATCTATTTAGCAAATGCCCTTGTTATCAACAGCAGCCTTTTAAACTCACCCGAGCTAACAGGTATGTGCGCTGGTTACACTGCTGCGCTTAAAATTTCTTTTTTGGTTTGCTACAATGCCTTTTCTGAAACGTTGTCTCCTTCTGCTGGAACACTGACTTCTTTCATTTAATGCCTGCAGACTATAAAAGAGAACCCAACCCAAAAAGTTTGGTTGATTAGTCTGTGGCATTCTGTTAAACTGTTGCTTATGGCGGTCTCTGTGAGCTTCTCAGCGACATTCAGCCAGCCAGGTATCCTGCCTGCAGTAGATGGAATGTGGCAATGGAACGCTGGCTGCGCGTGTCATAATAGGCTCTGAGCCTTTATATAACTGTGCACAGCAGCAGCCACCTTCAGTCTGCTGCTGGACAGCCAGCAGCAGCAGCAGCAGGAGAGGTATGTAATCAGGAGCCCTCCTGCTAAGGGTAGACAGCTGCTCGTTCCACCCCACCCCCCGCCTTAATTGGTTCTCCTCCCTTCCAACGGTGTTGAGGCGGGTGGGAACAGCAGGGGGTGAAGGTGCTGTGTTTAAAGAGGTGGAGTTATGCAGATCTAAAACGCGTGGATTGCAGCAGCAGCAAGCCGAAAAGTGCAGGCATGTAAGGGATCTAGAGGTTGACAACATGTCTTCTTAACGGGAGTCCAGGAGCTCATCTCCACAAATGGACTTTTTAGGATCCTTGGGTGGCTCCGTAGTTTGAAACCAATTCTGGTTATCGCTTCTCGGCCTTTTGGCTAAGATCAAGTGTAGTATCTGTTCTTATCAGTTTAATATCTGATACGTCCCCTATCTGGGGACCATATATTAAATGGATTTTTAGAACAGGGAGATGGAAAAAGAGCTTGCTCTGTCCACTCCACGCATTGACCTGGTATTGCAGTATCTCCAGGACCGGTGCACCCCTTCTTTAATGCAGTTTCTAAAATCAGAAAGAATTGAATTCAATGTTTTTTGTTCATTTTGCTTGTTTGTCGGATTTTGGGATGGACTCTTTGGCTCTGCTTTTCTTCTCCTCATTGGATTTTTCATGTTCAAAGTTGCAGAAGCCAGATTACAAGCTCATTTTGGTTCAACTTCAGCAACTGTGCATTGCATTGCCATGTAATGTGATGCAATGCTATCTTTCTAGCTCTCCCTTTCTACTTCCTTTTGGATAAACAGACATATTAGGCAAGCATTTTGGAGCTTTCACCTAAATAACTACAGGTGGTGAGATAAGCTGCACAATATAATTGACCTTTCAGTATATTGTTGCACACACACCATCTATTTAGCAAATGCCCTTGTTATCAACAGCAGCCTTTTAAACTCACCCGAGCTAACAGGTATGTGCGCTGGTTACACTGCTGCGCTTAAAATTTCTTTTTTGGTTTGCTACAATGCCTTTTCTGAAACGTTGTCTCCTTCTGCTGGAACACTGACTTCTTTCATTTAATGCCTGCAGACTATAAAAGAGAACCCAACCCAAAAAGTTTGGTTGATTAGTCTGTGGCATTCTGTTAAACTGTTGCTTATGGCGGTCTCTGTGAGCTTCTCAGCGACATTCAGCCAGCCAGGTATCCTGCCTGCAGTAGATGGAATGTGGCAATGGAACGCTGGCTGCGCGTGTCATAATAGGCTCTGAGCCTTTATATAACTGTGCACAGCAGCAGCCACCTTCAGTCTGCTGCTGGACAGCCAGCAGCAGCAGCAGCAGGAGAGGTATGTAATCAGGAGCCCTCCTGCTAAGGGTAGACAGCTGCTCGTTCCACCCCACCCCCCGCCTTAATTGGTTCTCCTCCCTTCCAACGGTGTTGAGGCGGGTGGGAACAGCAGGGGGTGAAGGTGCTGTGTTTAAAGAGGTGGAGTTATGCAGATCTAAAACGCGTGGATTGCAGCAGCAGCAAGCCGAAAAGTGCAGGCATGTAAGGGATCTAGAGGTTGACAACATGTCTTCTTAACGGGAGTCCAGGAGCTCATCTCCACAAATGGACTTTTTAGGATCCTTGGGTGGCTCCGTAGTTTGAAACCAATTCTGGTTATCGCTTCTCGGCCTTTTGGCTAAGATCAAGTGTAGTATCTGTTCTTATCAGTTTAATATCTGATACGTCCCCTATCTGGGGACCATATATTAAATGGATTTTTAGAACAGGGAGATGGAAAAAGAGCTTGCTCTGTCCACTCCACGCATTGACCTGGTATTGCAGTATCTCCAGGACCGGTGCACCCCTTCTTTAATGCAGTTTCTAAAATCAGAAAGAATTGAATTCAATGTTTTTTGTTCATTTTGCTTGTTTGTCGGATTTTGGGATGGACTCTTTGGCTCTGCTTTTCTTCTCCTCATTGGATTTTTCATGTTCAAAGTTGCAGAAGCCAGATTACAAGCTCATTTTGGTTCAACTTCAGCAACTGTGCATTGCATTGCCATGTAATGTGATGCAATGCTATCTTTCTAGCTCTCCCTTTCTACTTCCTTTTGGATAAACAGACATATTAGGCAAGCATTTTGGAGCTTTCACCTAAATAACTACAGGTGGTGAGATAAGCTGCACAATATAATTGACCTTTCAGTATATTGTTGCACACACACCATCTATTTAGCAAATGCCCTTGTTATCAACAGCAGCCTTTTAAACTCACCCGAGCTAACAGGTATGTGCGCTGGTTACACTGCTGCGCTTAAAATTTCTTTTTTGGTTTGCTACAATGCCTTTTCTGAAACGTTGTCTCCTTCTGCTGGAACACTGACTTCTTTCATTTAATGCCTGCAGACTATAAAAGAGAACCCAACCCAAAAAGTTTGGTTGATTAGTCTGTGGCATTCTGTTAAACTGTTGCTTATGGCGGTCTCTGTGAGCTTCTCAGCGACATTCAGCCAGCCAGGTATCCTGCCTGCAGTAGATGGAATGTGGCAATGGAACGCTGGCTGCGCGTGTCATAATAGGCTCTGAGCCTTTATATAACTGTGCACAGCAGCAGCCACCTTCAGTCTGCTGCTGGACAGCCAGCAGCAGCAGCAGCAGGAGAGGTATGTAATCAGGAGCCCTCCTGCTAAGGGTAGACAGCTGCTCGTTCCACCCCACCCCCCGCCTTAATTGGTTCTCCTCCCTTCCAACGGTGTTGAGGCGGGTGGGAACAGCAGGGGGTGAAGGTGCTGTGTTTAAAGAGGTGGAGTTATGCAGATCTAAAACGCGTGGATTGCAGCAGCAGCAAGCCGAAAAGTGCAGGCATGTAAGGGATCTAGAGGTTGACAACATGTCTTCTTAACGGGAGTCCAGGAGCTCATCTCCACAAATGGACTTTTTAGGATCCTTGGGTGGCTCCGTAGTTTGAAACCAATTCTGGTTATCGCTTCTCGGCCTTTTGGCTAAGATCAAGTGTAGTATCTGTTCTTATCAGTTTAATATCTGATACGTCCCCTATCTGGGGACCATATATTAAATGGATTTTTAGAACAGGGAGATGGAAAAAGAGCTTGCTCTGTCCACTCCACGCATTGACCTGGTATTGCAGTATCTCCAGGACCGGTGCACCCCTTCTTTAATGCAGTTTCTAAAATCAGAAAGAATTGAATTCAATGTTTTTTGTTCATTTTGCTTGTTTGTCGGATTTTGGGATGGACTCTTTGGCTCTGCTTTTCTTCTCCTCATTGGATTTTTCATGTTCAAAGTTGCAGAAGCCAGATTACAAGCTCATTTTGGTTCAACTTCAGCAACTGTGCATTGCATTGCCATGTAATGTGATGCAATGCTATCTTTCTAGCTCTCCCTTTCTACTTCCTTTTGGATAAACAGACATATTAGGCAAGCATTTTGGAGCTTTCACCTAAATAACTACAGGTGGTGAGATAAGCTGCACAATATAATTGACCTTTCAGTATATTGTTGCACACACACCATCTATTTAGCAAATGCCCTTGTTATCAACAGCAGCCTTTTAAACTCACCCGAGCTAACAGGTATGTGCGCTGGTTACACTGCTGCGCTTAAAATTTCTTTTTTGGTTTGCTACAATGCCTTTTCTGAACGTTGTCTCCTTCTGCTGGAACACTGACTTCTTTCATTTAATGCCTGCAGACTATAAAAGAGAACCCAACCCAAAAAGTTTGGTTGATTAGTCTGTGGCATTCTGTTAAACTGTTGCTTATGGCGGTCTCTGTGAGCTTCTCAGCGACATTCAGCCAGCCAGGTATCCTGCCTGCAGTAGATGGAATGTGGCAATGGAACGCTGGCTGCGCGTGTCATAATAGGCTCTGAGCCTTTATATAACTGTGCACAGCAGCAGCCACCTTCAGTCTGCTGCTGGACAGCCAGCAGCAGCAGCAGCAGGAGAGGTATGTAATCAGGAGCCCTCCTGCTAAGGGTAGACAGCTGCTCGTTCCACCCCACCCCCCGCCTTAATTGGTTCTCCTCCCTTCCAACGGTGTTGAGGCGGGTGGGAACAGCAGGGGGTGAAGGTGCTGTGTTTAAAGAGGTGGAGTTATGCAGATCTAAAACGCGTGGATTGCAGCAGCAGCAAGCCGAAAAGTGCAGGCATGTAAGGGATCTAGAGGTTGACAACATGTCTTCTTAACGGGAGTCCAGGAGCTCATCTCCACAAATGGACTTTTTAGGATCCTTGGGTGGCTCCGTAGTTTGAAACCAATTCTGGTTATCGCTTCTCGGCCTTTTGGCTAAGATCAAGTGTAGTATCTGTTCTTATCAGTTTAATATCTGATACGTCCCCTATCTGGGGACCATATATTAAATGGATTTTTAGAACAGGGAGATGGAAAAAGAGCTTGCTCTGTCCACTCCACGCATTGACCTGGTATTGCAGTATCTCCAGGACCGGTGCACCCCTTCTTTAATGCAGTTTCTAAAATCAGAAAGAATTGAATTCAATGTTTTTTGTTCATTTTGCTTGTTTGTCGGATTTTGGGATGGACTCTTTGGCTCTGCTTTTCTTCTCCTCATTGGATTTTTCATGTTCAAAGTTGCAGAAGCCAGATTACAAGCTCATTTTTGGTTCAACTTCAGCAACTGTGCATTGCATTGCCATGTAATGTGATGCAATGCTATCTTTCTAGCTCTCCCTTTCTACTTCCTTTTGGATAAACAGACATATTAGGCAAGCATTTTGGAGCTTTCACCTAAATAACTACAGGTGGTGAGATAAGCTGCACAATATAATTGACCTTTCAGTATATTGTTGCACACACACCATCTATTTAGCAAATGCCCTTGTTATCAACAGCAGCCTTTTAAACTCACCCGAGCTAACAGGTATGTGCGCTGGTTACACTGCTGCGCTTAAAATTTCTTTTTTGGTTTGCTACAATGCCTTTTCTGAAACGTTGTCTCCTTCTGCTGGAACACTGACTTCTTTCATTTAATGCCTGCAGACTATAAAAGAGAACCCAACCCAAAAAGTTTGGTTGATTAGTCTGTGGCATTCTGTTAAACTGTTGCTTATGGCGGTCTCTGTGAGCTTCTCAGCGACATTCAGCCAGCCAGGTATCCTGCCTGCAGTAGATGGAATGTGGCAATGGAACGCTGGCTGCGCGTGTCATAATAGGCTCTGAGCCTTTATATAACTGTGCACAGCAGCAGCCACCTTCAGTCTGCTGCTGGACAGCCAGCAGCAGCAGCAGCAGGAGAGGTATGTAATCAGGAGCCCTCCTGCTAAGGGTAGACAGCTGCTCGTTCCACCCCACCCCCCGCCTTAATTGGTTCTCCTCCCTTCCAACGGTGTTGAGGCGGGTGGGAACAGCAGGGGGTGAAGGTGCTGTGTTTAAAGAGGTGGAGTTATGCAGATCTAAAACGCGTGGATTGCAGCAGCAGCAAGCCGAAAAGTGCAGGCATGTAAGGGATCTAGAGGTTGACAACATGTCTTCTTAACGGGAGTCCAGGAGCTCATCTCCACAAATGGACTTTTTAGGATCCTTGGGTGGCTCCGTAGTTTGAAACCAATTCTGGTTATCGCTTCTCGGCCTTTTGGCTAAGATCAAGTGTAGTATCTGTTCTTATCAGTTTAATATCTGATACGTCCCCTATCTGGGGACCATATATTAAATGGATTTTTAGAACAGGGAGATGGAAAAAGAGCTTGCTCTGTCCACTCCACGCATTGACCTGGTATTGCAGTATCTCCAGGACCGGTGCACCCCTTCTTTAATGCAGTTTCTAAAATCAGAAAGAATTGAATTCAATGTTTTTTGTTCATTTTGCTTGTTTGTCGGATTTTGGGATGGACTCTTTGGCTCTGCTTTTCTTCTCCTCATTGGATTTTTCATGTTCAAAGTTGCAGAAGCCAGATTACAAGCTCATTTTGGTTCAACTTCAGCAACTGTGCATTGCATTGCCATGTAATGTGATGCAATGCTATCTTTCTAGCTCTCCCTTTCTACTTCCTTTTGGATAAACAGACATATTAGGCAAGCATTTTGGAGCTTTCACCTAAATAACTACAGGTGGTGAGATAAGCTGCACAATATAATTGACCTTTCAGTATATTGTTGCACACACACCATCTATTTAGCAAATGCCCTTGTTATCAACAGCAGCCTTTTAAACTCACCCGAGCTAACAGGTATGTGCGCTGGTTACACTGCTGCGCTTAAAATTTCTTTTTTGGTTTGCTACAATGCCTTTTCTGAAACGTTGTCTCCTTCTGCTGGAACACTGACTTCTTTCATTTAATGCCTGCAGACTATAAAAGAGAACCCAACCCAAAAAGTTTGGTTGATTAGTCTGTGCATTCTGTTAAACTGTTGCTTATGGCGGTCTCTGTGAGCTTCTCAGCGACATTCAGCCAGCCAGGTATCCTGCCTGCAGTAGATGGAATGTGGCAATGGAACGCTGGCTGCGCGTGTCATAATAGGCTCTGAGCCTTTATATAACTGTGCACAGCAGCAGCCACCTTCAGTCTGCTGCTGGACAGCCAGCAGCAGCAGCAGCAGGAGAGGTATGTAATCAGGAGCCCTCCTGCTAAGGGTAGACAGCTGCTCGTTCCACCCCACCCCCCGCCTTAATTGGTTCTCCTCCCTTCCAACGGTGTTGAGGCGGGTGGGAACAGCAGGGGGTGAAGGTGCTGTGTTTAAAGAGGTGGAGTTATGCAGATCTAAAACGCGTGGATTGCAGCAGCAGCAAGCCGAAAAGTGCAGGCATGTAAGGGATCTAGAGGTTGACAACATGTCTTCTTAACGGGAGTCCAGGAGCTCATCTCCACAAATGGACTTTTTAGGATCCTTGGGTGGCTCCGTAGTTTGAAACCAATTCTGGTTATCGCTTCTCGGCCTTTTGGCTAAGATCAAGTGTAGTATCTGTTCTTATCAGTTTAATATCTGATACGTCCCCTATCTGGGGACCATATATTAAATGGATTTTTAGAACAGGGAGATGGAAAAAGAGCTTGCTCTGTCCACTCCACGCATTGACCTGGTATTGCAGTATCTCCAGGACCGGTGCACCCCTTCTTTAATGCAGTTTCTAAAATCAGAAAGAATTGAATTCAATGTTTTTTGTTCATTTTGCTTGTTTGTCGGATTTTGGGATGGACTCTTTGGCTCTGCTTTTCTTCTCCTCATTGGATTTTTCATGTTCAAAGTTGCAGAAGCCAGATTACAAGCTCATTTGGTTCAACTTCAGCAACTGTGCATTGCATTGCCATGTAATGTGATGCAATGCTATCTTTCTAGCTCTCCCTTTCTACTTCCTTTTGGATAAACAGACATATTAGGCAAGCATTTTGGAGCTTTCACCTAAATAACTACAGGTGGTGAGATAAGCTGCACAATATAATTGACCTTTCAGTATATTGTTGCACACACACCATCTATTTAGCAAATGCCCTTGTTATCAACAGCAGCCTTTTAAACTCACCCGAGCTAACAGGTATGTGCGCTGGTTACACTGCTGCGCTTAAAATTTCTTTTTTGGTTTGCTACAATGCCTTTTCTGAAACGTTGTCTCCTTCTGCTGGAACACTGACTTCTTTCATTTAATGCCTGCAGACTATAAAAGAGAACCCAACCCAAAAAGTTTGGTTGATTAGTCTGTGGCATTCTGTTAAACTGTTGCTTATGGCGGTCTCTGTGAGCTTCTCAGCGACATTCAGCCAGCCAGGTATCCTGCCTGCAGTAGATGGAATGTGGCAATGGAACGCTGGCTGCGCGTGTCATAATAGGCTCTGAGCCTTTATATAACTGTGCACAGCAGCAGCCACCTTCAGTCTGCTGCTGGACAGCCAGCAGCAGCAGCAGCAGGAGAGGTATGTAATCAGGAGCCCTCCTGCTAAGGGTAGACAGCTGCTCGTTCCACCCCACCCCCCGCCTTAATTGGTTCTCCTCCCTTCCAACGGTGTTGAGGCGGGTGGGAACAGCAGGGGGTGAAGGTGCTGTGTTTAAAGAGGTGGAGTTATGCAGATCTAAAACGCGTGGATTGCAGCAGCAGCAAGCCGAAAAGTGCAGGCATGTAAGGGATCTAGAGGTTGACAACATGTCTTCTTAACGGGAGTCCAGGAGCTCATCTCCACAAATGGACTTTTTAGGATCCTTGGGTGGCTCCGTAGTTTGAAACCAATTCTGGTTATCGCTTCTCGGCCTTTTGGCTAAGATCAAGTGTAGTATCTGTTCTTATCAGTTTAATATCTGATACGTCCCCTATCTGGGGACCATATATTAAATGGATTTTTAGAACAGGGAGATGGAAAAAGAGCTTGCTCTGTCCACTCCACGCATTGACCTGGTATTGCAGTATCTCCAGGACCGGTGCACCCCTTCTTTAATGCAGTTTCTAAAATCAGAAAGAATTGAATTCAATGTTTTTTGTTCATTTTGCTTGTTTGTCGGATTTTGGGATGGACTCTTTGGCTCTGCTTTTCTTCTCCTCATTGGATTTTTCATGTTCAAAGTTGCAGAAGCCAGATTACAAGCTCATTTTGGTTCAACTTCAGCAACTGTGCATTGCATTGCCATGTAATGTGATGCAATGCTATCTTTCTAGCTCTCCCTTTCTACTTCCTTTTGGATAAACAGACATATTAGGCAAGCATTTTGGAGCTTTCACCTAAATAACTACAGGTGGTGAGATAAGCTGCACAATATAATTGACCTTTCAGTATATTGTTGCACACACACCATCTATTTAGCAAATGCCCTTGTTATCAACAGCAGCCTTTTAAACTCACCCGAGCTAACAGGTATGTGCGCTGGTTACACTGCTGCGCTTAAAATTTCTTTTTTGGTTTGCTACAATGCCTTTTCTGAAACGTTGTCTCCTTCTGCTGGAACACTGACTTCTTTCATTTAATGCCTGCAGACTATAAAAGAGAACCCAACCCAAAAAGTTTGGTTGATTAGTCTGTGGCATTCTGTTAAACTGTTGCTTATGGCGGTCTCTGTGAGCTTCTCAGCGACATTCAGCCAGCCAGGTATCCTGCCTGCAGTAGATGGAATGTGGCAATGGAACGCTGGCTGCGCGTGTCATAATAGGCTCTGAGCCTTTATATAACTGTGCACAGCAGCAGCCACCTTCAGTCTGCTGCTGGACAGCCAGCAGCAGCAGCAGCAGGAGAGGTATGTAATCAGGAGCCCTCCTGCTAAGGGTAGACAGCTGCTCGTTCCACCCCACCCCCCGCCTTAATTGGTTCTCCTCCCTTCCAACGGTGTTGAGGCGGGTGGGAACAGCAGGGGGTGAAGGTGCTGTGTTTAAAGAGGTGGAGTTATGCAGATCTAAAACGCGTGGATTGCAGCAGCAGCAAGCCGAAAAGTGCAGGCATGTAAGGGATCTAGAGGTTGACAACATGTCTTCTTAACGGGAGTCCAGGAGCTCATCTCCACAAATGGACTTTTTAGGATCCTTGGGTGGCTCCGTAGTTTGAAACCAATTCTGGTTATCGCTTCTCGGCCTTTTGGCTAAGATCAAGTGTAGTATCTGTTCTTATCAGTTTAATATCTGATACGTCCCCTATCTGGGGACCATATATTAAATGGATTTTTAGAACAGGGAGATGGAAAAGAGCTTGCTCTGTCCACTCCACGCATTGACCTGGTATTGCAGTATCTCCAGGACCGGTGCACCCCTTCTTTAATGCAGTTTCTAAAATCAGAAAGAATTGAATTCAATGTTTTTTGTTCATTTTGCTTGTTTGTCGGATTTTGGGATGGACTCTTTGGCTCTGCTTTTCTTCTCCTCATTGGATTTTTCATGTTCAAAGTTGCAGAAGCCAGATTACAAGCTCATTTTGGTTCAACTTCAGCAACTGTGCATTGCATTGCCATGTAATGTGATGCAATGCTATCTTTCTAGCTCTCCCTTTCTACTTCCTTTTGGATAAACAGACATATTAGGCAAGCATTTTGGAGCTTTCACCTAAATAACTACAGGTGGTGAGATAAGCTGCACAATATAATTGACCTTTCAGTATATTGTTGCACACACACCATCTATTTAGCAAATGCCCTTGTTATCAACAGCAGCCTTTTAAACTCACCCGAGCTAACAGGTATGTGCGCTGGTTACACTGCTGCGCTTAAAATTTCTTTTTTGGTTTGCTACAATGCCTTTTCTGAAACGTTGTCTCCTTCTGCTGGAACACTGACTTCTTTCATTTAATGCCTGCAGACTATAAAAGAGAACCCAACC
>NW_027369139.1:0-44785 GCF_046119375.1 Phyllobates terribilis
TGTAATTTATTCTTTTTTTACTTTAACATCTCATTATCTTTTATAAAAGATATAAATATTATATTTCATAGAAGATGCGGATTATTTTCAGATTAATACGTAAGATATACTTTTTTGAATTAACACACTAAATTTAAAGATCGAAATAAGAGACTAATTAAAAAGATACTTCTTAGATCTATTAAATATAATTTAAATATTTTAATTTAGGATCGGACAATATACTTTCGATATGTACATGGTTGATATACACTTTTTTTTTGTGTCGATATGCTCATTTTTTAATATTTAGTGATATGTAATTATCTAAATAGAATATACATAACAATATGGAAATCCAATAATATAACTATAGAACTGTTGGGTCGTGGTAATTGGGCTTCGTCTGGTTACTGGTAAAAAGGCTCATAGAGAGAGTAATTGATATTAGCAGATCAAGTCGGTTACCTTGAGGAGTCCGCCCGCCGAGAATCACTTCAACAGTCTAGAATATGTCGAACGTTGGCCCCCCACTACGAAATACATCTGCTCTGAGAATCAAGCATCCATAATCTGAACAAACTGGGCTCCTATATATTTCTCTATTCTTTGGCAATGTACACACGATCTTTTACACCATTAGCGATTTTATTTACTTTGATCCCGTAACACATTACTCTTGTAATAGATTCTCATAATCAATTAAAATTCACTTTCAAAACTTATTGTTCGATCGTCAGATCCCATACTCAGGTAATTAAGTTCGATCAGGTCACACTTTTTGCCCCAAAATAATTTGGCGCCCACTGTGGGGTCTTTGGTCGATTCAATCCTTTGAAATTCACATCTCCCACCATCATTCAATGGTTGACCCTTCAACAAAAACGCCTTCAGACCAGTTCGACGCCCTGCTCCCCGGCTATGACGACGATGTGACTGAAAAAACCCCAGATCCTCAGGATACCCTCCACCCGGGGCTGCGTCGGGCGAATCCCACCAATTGGCGGAAATGAGTCGCACCATGGAGGCACTCCAGCAGGAACTTGTTGACCAGCGCCAACGTCACGACACACTGAGTCTCACTCTGGCCACCGAAACGCTAAGGCCTTGTTTGGAAAATTATTGATAAAGACTTTTTTCATAAAAATATTTATTGGTTAATTTCATTTTTAAATATTTGACATCGTTTTCCGTGATAAAAATATCTTTAGCGAAAAAACGTAAAATGTCTTTATAATGTTTTTATTATGATATTACCAAACAAGCCCTAAATTGACTAGTGAGAACGCTTCTTTGAAGACACAAATTCAATCCGTCGGCTCCAACGCGCAGAGGCTTCTAAGAATCAGAGATATGGGCGAGACTCAAATTCGGTTGAATATGGATGACGTGATAATGACCCCAAATGACGTAGCACACCCTGAAATGCGTCAGAGTATCCCAAGTCCTACTCATCCTAATTCCATTATGACCAACCCAGGCGATATCGTCGCCCATGTAGTCCACGAAACAGGACGGCCAACCTATGTGCAAAATCCACAAGACGAGCAAGATAGGAGGTTAAACCTCCTGCTAACTCAAGTCCTGGAGAGATACACGAAGGTGGTAGATGCACGGCTCACCCGAATCCCAAGTGTCCCCTACCCTATCGAGAGGGAGGACGTAAAAGGTGTTGGTCCTTCTGCGTCTTCGTGCGATGTTGTGATAATCCTGGAAGCCTTCAACGGATCGTGTTTGTTCACTTTCCGAACAAGATAATTCGACCCTATAGAAATGCCAGGGTTACACGAATTCCTTGCGGGGATAATCCGAGAAGGGACAATCAAATTCAGGCACTTATGAAATTTGATCTGAGAAGTCGAGCAGTTGTGCATCAAAATCGTCTCAATTTTGTGCTCAATAATATGTACTGTATAAAGAACCGAACCCCATAAAAGTAATGGGTTCACCACGAAACAGAGTGGGCAGTTGAACAGCTAAAAAACCGAATTGGCGGTTGGGCAGTTATACACCCACGTCTGGTTGATAAACCATAAATCACAGATACTACTCGCCGAGTATCTTCATGAGGTGCTCGTCGAGTACCTGTTGACGGCCAAAAGATACGTATAACAAATAGTCTCTGGGAGACCATCTGCTCGACGAGTATCTCTCCAAGATGCTCGTCGAGAACCTATACACCATGCTCGTCGAGAACCTCGACGACCAAAATATCTTTCCAAAATGTCCGTCGAGAACCAATCCACCATGTGCTCGTCGAGGACCTCTCGAACACGTGCTCGTCGAGGACCTCTTCAACATGCTCGTCGAGGACCTCTCGAACGAGTTAGTCGAGGACCTCTCGAACGAGCTCGTCGAGGACTTCTCGAACGAGCTCGTCGAGGACTTCTCGTCGAGACCCTCTTGAAGCGCATCAAGAGCGCTGAGAACCTCTCGAGCGCATTCCCCTCGACCCTGTTTCATAGTTGTGATCGATGAACCGTTAGCTCAACAAGCGTGCACTCCGCACTAACCCAGACTTGTTTCCGAGCCTCACGATAAACCGCATCAGTTCTAGTAAATCACATTACGACTAAAATGAATTGATGACACTAAAATCACCAACAAATCCCCCCCATTTTAGTGTAATCCTTGATCTACGTAGTATATATAATGATATATACACAATTTTAACATACAGACATAACGATCAAACAAATGCATAAATGAAAATGTCTTGCGATTGAATTTCCATCTTAGTATAATACACATTCCAAATACTCGAGAATCAGGGTGTCGTAACGATTGAACCCGTCAACCCATCTGAATACTTGAAGATATTGTACACACATGTTTATACAACACTCTACTAGTCATACTTGACACTATACAAGCCTTGTGTCCTTATCCATTCATAAGCATATAGGAAGCCAAGTCCAAGCTTCTTGAAGCGGCTAAACTTCATGCTCATATAGGTGGTTCTTTTAGTCTTGCCCCTGCGTAAGCAATTTGTCAAAAGAACCATTAAGAAGATGTACTTCAACCTAACATCACTCACAGGTCCGAGCGCATACTTGGGATACATGTTGCGCTCCAATCTCCAACTATGGTCTTTCCACATTGAATTCAACTTCTAACGTTGTATTAGAAGGGAATTGGGTATACCATAACTGGTAGATTTAGATAGACTTTAATCCCATCCCAATCACCGACTTAATCACTAAGTCCCTTCCTAACCCCTTCGTCAAGTGGTCAGCCAAGTTTTGTTGCGACCGAACAAACTCAATGGATATCACACCATTCATGATTAGCTCCCTAATCATACCATGTCTAACACCCAAGTGTCTAGACTTGCCATTGTAAATTTGACTATAAGCTTTAGCCAAGGTGGCAGCGCTATCACAACGGATAGAAATGGGTGATATCGGCTTAGGCCATATCGGAACCTCATACACTAAGTTCCTTAGCCATTCCGCTTCTTTCCCAGCGGCAGCTAATGCAACAAACTCAGATTCCATAGTGGAACTTGTAATGCAAGTTTGTTTCTTAGAAGCCCATGAAATGGCACCTCCCCCGAGCAAGAACACCCATCCGCTCGTCGAGGATCTGTCATCATTGTTTATCCAACTAGCATCCGAATAACCCTCTATCACCGAAGGAAATCCCATGTATGACAGACCATGCATCATAGTACCTTTTAGATACTTGAAAACCCTTGTTATAGCATGCCAATGATGTCTACTAGGGTTACTAGTGAATCTGCTCAACTTACCAACCGCATAGGCTATATCCGGTCGAGTGCTAGTCATAGCATACATCAAACAACCTATGGCTTTTGAGTATTCAAGTTGATCCACAGGTTTCCCTGTATTAGGCATAAGCTTTGCTTCCATATCCATGGGAGTGCTAACCGGAGAACAACTTTCATGATTGAACTTTTTGAGAATCTTCTCAATGTAATGAGATTGTGTAATCACAAACCCTTTGTTCTCCCTCTTGATTTTTATACCAAGAATTACGTCCGCTTCTCCCATATCTTTCATGGAAAATCTGGATGACAAAAATTTCTTGGTCTTATCAACCTGATTTTGGTCAGTACCGAAAATCAAAATGTCATCCACATATAGGCAAATGATTACACCCTTCCCGAGCGCATCGAACTTGCTATATACACACTTGTCCGCTTGGTTTAGAATGAAACCACTCGACAAGACAACCTCATCAAACTTTTGATGCCATTGTTTTGGTGCTTGTTTCAGCCCATACAATGATTTAATAAACTTACACACTTTATGCTCATTACCGGGCAATACAAATCCTTCCGGTTGCTTCATGTACACTTCCTCTTCTAAATCTCCATTTAGAAAAGCCGTTTTACATCCATTTGATGGATCACTAAATTGTTTATAGCCGCCAAGGCAATTAACAATCTAATAGTAGTGATACGAGCAACAGGAGCATATGTATCAAAATAGTCGATACCTTCCCTTTGTCTAAAGCCTTGGATAACCAATCGCGCTTTAAACTTGTCGATTGTCCCATCGACTTTCATCTTCCTCTTGAAGATCCATTTGCAGCCCAGTGGCTTACAACCTGGTGGTAAATCAGATAATATCCAAGTATTATTCTCCATGATTGAGCCAATCTCCTCGTCGATCGCTTCTTTCCAAAAGCTAGAGTCTCGAGATTTGATGGCCTCATCATAAGTCCTTGGATCCTCCTCAATACTGTAACAATACGAGTATTGGGACTCAATTTGATCCTTTGATCCCTCAACTAAGTATAGTTGAAAATCAGAGCCATAAAATTCAGGTTTCCTCCTTGCTCTTTTGCTTCGACGAGGTTCATGCGCTTCTCGTCGAACATCAAGTTCTCGACGAGGTTCATGCGCTTCTCGTCGAACATCGAGTTCTCGACGAGGTTCATGCGCTACACTTGGTACATCAATCAATTGATCATCCCTTAGAGTTTCATCAGAACTTGGTATAGCATACTTTGGTCTAGGTATTGAAGAGAATCGTTTTTCATCAAAAATAACATCTTTCGATTCTATAATTGTATTAATAGAAACCGAGTCATTAGGTTATATAACATAGAACCTATAAGCCTTGGAATGCTCAGCATATCCAACAAAGATGCAATCGATCCCTTTTTCACCCAAAGTTTTTCTTTTAGGGTCCGGTAATCTAACCACGGCCCTACAACCCCAAACTCGCAAAAATGACAAGTTAGGACGTTTCTTATACCAAAGTTCATATGGGGTAGTCTTGTTCCTTTTATTAGGAACCCTATTTAATAAATAGCAAGCCGTTAACATGGCTTCTCCCCAGAACCCCTCGCTCAATCCCGAGTGAGATAACATGGCATTTACCATTTCCTTAAGAGCTCTATTTTTCCTCTCGGCCACACCATTTTGTTGTGGTGTATAAGGAGCCGTAGTCTCATGAATAATCCCCATGGAATGGAAAAATACCGGATCATAGTATTCACCACCTCTATCCGTGCGTAAAGTTTTAATTAAACCATTTTGTTGCAATTCAACCTCAGATTTATAAATGCGAAATTTATCTAAGGCCTCGTCCTTCGAAGTAAATACACATAACAAAACCTAGATGAATCATCTATGAAAGTAATAACATACTTTTTATTCCCTAATGATGGTGTACCATGCAAGTCACAAAGATCACTATGAACCAATTCAAGTATAACAGATTTCCTAATTATACTTTTACAAGGCTGTCGAGTTATCTTTGTTAACATGCACGTTGAACATTTTCCAATGTTCCCATCAAACACAGGAATTAAGTCATGTTTCGCCATATCATTCATCCTCTTATAGTGCACATGTCCTAAACGAGCATGCCACAATGATGAGTCATTCATACTCGTCGAGGACATACAAGCACTCGACGAGGACATAGCAGCACTCGTTGAGGACATACCAACACTCGTCGAGGACATAGCAGTGCTCGTCGAGGACATAAAAGCACTCGACGAGGACATAAATGCAGACCCAGAATTCTGCGGTACTCCGTTCAAATTCATCATGAACATACCATTATTATAATATCCGGAACCAAAATACACTCCACATTTCGACAGAATAAATTTGTCGGATTCACATACTTGTTTAAAACCAAGTTTGTTTAAAACTGGCCCAGAGATAAGGTTCTTCCGTAACTTAGGTACATACAAAACATTACATAACAACAAAGTTTTTCCTGAACTAAATTCTAGCGACACACTTCCTTTGCCTTCCACGGGAGCGTAATGATCATCCCCCATGTAAAGAACCGAACCGTCATCCACTGGTACAAGCGACTTGAACCAGCAACGATCCTTGCAAACGTGTGTAGTGGCGCCAGAATCTATCCACCACGCGACCGCATCATCCTGCACATAATATGCCTCAGAAATCAGTGAAACTGAATATTCAAATACATCATTCAAATCACTTTTTAGATTCTGACCTTGCGCTCGGGATTGATCCGAAGACCCTTTTCCCGAACCACTTGCGCTCGCGTTCACGTGCTTCTTGCCAGACCGGCAATCCCGCTTGAAGTGGCCTGTTTTGCCACACTTCCAACACTCGAGTTTCGGTTTCTTGTTAGAACCGAAACTACCCTTGTGGTTATTGGAAGCACGTTTCTTCCCTTTTCCCTTGTTAAAGTTTTTGCCACCCTCTTCGATCATGTTGACCGAGGGTCCAGCAATACCTTTGCCCTTTCCCTTATCATCTTCCGAAGCCCTTAGGGACTCCTCGATGTGAATATGGCTACCAAGTTGAACTAGTGATAGTTCATCTTTCCCATGCTTCAGAGTATGTTTAAACTCTCTCCATGATGGAGGCAATTTATCGATTATACTCGAAACAGAAATGGATTCATCCATTTTCAAGCCATGTTGAGTGAATTGTCCGAGGATCCGGAGGATCTCGTTGAATTGCTCCATGACAGAGCGCGAATCAACCATCTTATAATTGTTGAAATCGCTCACCAAGAATTTCTTACTTGAAGAATCCTCTGCCATGTACTTGGATTCAAGAGAATCCCACAATTCCTTCGCAGACTCAACATTCTGGTAAATATCGAATAGGGGATCAGACATACCGTTTAAGATGTGCCCTCTGCAGATGTAATCATCGTTCTCCCACTTGGATCTACGCCTGATTACTTCGATTGGCTCATCCTCCACTATCTCGGGCATTGGTGTAGACAGCACATACACTACCTTCAGCGCCGTTAGCATGAAATGCATCTTCTTTTGCCAGCGGCGGAAATCCTGGCCTTGAAACTTCTCGAGCTTCCCAAAGTTCGTGGTCATCTCCTTGATGGTGCTACCTCCAGCCATTATCAACAACAATTATCTTGTTCGTTCTGTTGGTCCTTCTGCGTCTTCGTGCGATGTTGTGATAATCCTGGAAGCCTTCAACGGATCGTGTTTGTTCACTTTCCGAACAAGATAATTCGACCCTATAGAAATGCCAGGGTTACACGAATTCCTTGCGGGGATAATCCGAGAAGGGACAATCAAATTCAGGCACTTATGAAATTTGATCTGAGAAGTCGAGCAGTTGTGCATCAAAATCGTCTCAATTTTGTGCTCAATAATATGTACTGTATAAAGAACCGAAACCCCATAAAAGTAACGGGTTCACCACGAAACAGAGTGGGCAGTTGAACAGCTAAAAAACCGAATTGGCGGTTGGGCAGTTATACACCCACGTCTGGTTGATAAACCATAAATCACAGATACTACTCGCCGAGTATCTTCATGAGGTGCTCGTCGAGTACCTGTTGACGGCCAAAAGATACGTATAACAAATAGTCTCTGGGAGACCATCTGCTCGACGAGTATCTCTCCAAGATGCTCGTCGAGAACCTATACACCATGCTCATAGAGAACCTCGACGACCAAAATATCTTTCCAAAATGTCCGTCGAGAACCAATCCACCATGTGCTCGTCGAGGACCTCTCGTCGAGGACCTCTCGAACACGTGCTCGTCGAGGACCTCTCGAACGAGTTAGTCGAGGACCTCTCGAACGAGCTCGTCGAGGACCTCTCGAACGAGCTCGTCGAGGACTTCTCGTCGAGACCCTCTTGAAGCGCATCAAGAGCGCTGAGAACCTCTCGAGCGCATTCCCCTCGACCCTGTTTCATAGTTGTGATCGATGAACCGTTAGCTCAACAAGCGTGCACTCCGCACTAACCCAGACTTGTTTCCGAGCCTCACGATAAACCGCATCAGTTCTAGTAAATCACATTACGACTAAAATGAATTGATGACACTAAAATCACCAACAAAAGGATATAGCGAGACCCCTTTCACCAAAGACATCGCACGAGTCAGAATCCCCAAGAATTTCCACACACCTAATATGACACGATATGACGGAACGACCGACCCCGACGAGCGTATTTCTCTGTATAAGCAAATGCTGGCGGTCACCTCCATTTCCTAAAGGAACAAAGGGCGGTCATGTGTAAGATCTTCGGTACTGCCTTGTCAGAACCCGCTTTAACGTGGTTTACTCGATTACCTCACAGATCCATGGCGTCTTTCGCCGACCTAGTCGATGCACTTAAGACCCAATTCGCTAGCAGTCGTCGACTAGAACGACAGTCTAGCGATCTGTACTACATTATCCAGAAACCTAACGAACCTCTTCATGAATATCTAAGCAGGTACAATAAGGAAAAGGTGGCAATCCCAAACTGCGACATTCTAACATCGGTCCAAGCATTCAGGCGAGGACTGATACGAGGGAGTGAACTATACAAGGAGCTCACCAAGTACCCATGCATGACCTTTGAAGACGTACAAGCCAAAGCACTTACTCAGATATGACTCGAGGAGGACGAAGAACCCTTCAAGACTAGCCCAGGCTTCGACCGTATAGACATACAATCTAACAAGGAACCTATAAACAATCCATACGCGTGGGAAGAGAGGGGCAGACCCAATCCTAGTCGTGAAAAGCCTAACGGATGGAAGGAACGGCCCGCTCTTCTCCCCAAGGTACACTCAGATAACTTCAATGTATTGACTGCCGAGTTGGTCAAATCCTTGGACAAGTACACGAAAGACGTCAGGTGGCCTAGGAAGAGCGACAAGCCAGATTCTAGAAAAGTTGTAACTCGGTGGTGCGATTTCCAAGGCGATAACGGACACTACATAAACAAATGTGTTGCCCTTCGGAAGGAAGTCGTACGTCTACTTGCTCTGGGACATCTGAAATATATAGTTTCAGATAAAGGTAGAGAAACTCTCGAACGGAGGGACAATGTAACATCTGAACGACCCTTATCTCCGAGACCCGAGAAAATCTTCGCCTGTATCACTGTGGATCGGAGATATGCGGTATTACTTATTGGACAGCCAAAAGGCACGCTAAAGTAGGATCATGGATTCACCCCCGCCATCAGAATTTAGGAGTAATAGGACCGTTTCGACGACTCCTATAACTTTCAACGATTTCCGACGTCGGCGGAGAAGATCACCATGACGGACTGGTCATTTCATTATCTATTGGGAACTGTAGAATTAGACGCATCTTAGTGATACTAGTAGCTCAAATAACATGATTAATCTGAGTACCCTCAGGGAAATGGGGCTAAGAGAAAAGAATATCAACTCTGACCGAATTCCTTTAGTCACATTCAGTGGTGAAGTATTGTATACCCTTGAAGACATCATCCTGCCTGTTTACGCCGGAGGCGTTAACCTTCAGGTAAAATTTAACGTGGTGGACTGTGAGTCTCCCTATAACTGTATATGGGCAGGCCTTGGATCCACGCATTGAAAGTCATCCCTTCAACGTACCACCGGAGTATCAAATTTCTCACAGACTAGGGAATTCAATAAATAAAGGGTGATTAGAAGATGGCTCAAGAATGCTACTCAACTACCATGAAATCGACCGTCCAAGATAAGACTGATTATAAATTATAGCCTCCGAGGCCGGATCAATATATCGAGCCAGAAATAGAAAAATTCGACGATATAGCACTTGACCCAGCCTCACCCGAGAAGACCGTCCATATAGGCTCCGACCTGGACGATCAAAGCCGCGAATAAATCCTCACCTTCTTGAGAAACAACAGTGACTGCTTCGCTTGGTCGCATGAAGACATGATTGGAATTCCACCAGACATTATCTCACACAAGCTAAATACGGATCCGATCTTCCCGCATGTGAAACAGAAAAGGAGAAAATTCGCCCCCGAACGAAATAAAGTAGTCGACAAAGAGGTGTCCAAGCTACTGAGCGCAGGAAAAATAAGAGAAGTAAAGTACCCGGAATGGTTAGCTAACGTGGTAGTTGTCTGAAAGAAGAACGGAAAGTGGAGGGTCTACGTAGACTTCACAGATCTAAATAAAGCATGTCCAAAGGACTCCTTCCCTCTCCCACACATTGCTGCGCTTATCGACGCCACAGTCGGGCACGAAATGCTTAGTTTCATGGACGCCTTCAGTGGCTACCACCAAATATAGGTACATCCGGACGACCAAGAAAAAACTGCATTCAAAACCAGTCAAGGGACGTACCGTTATAAGGTGATTCCCTTCAGAATAAAAAACGCCAGAGCCACCTACCAATGACTCGTGAACAACATGTTCAAAGACCTGATCGGGGATATAATAGAAGTCTATATCGATGATATGCTGGTAAAATCCAGAGCAAAAGGCAACCACGTCAGTCATTTACAAGAAAGTTTCAACATCCTACGACGATACAAAATGAAGTGAACCCGACCAAGTGTTCGTTTGGTGTTTCATCAGGAAAGTTCTTAGGGCACCTAGTTAGGGAACGGGGGATCGACACCATCCCAGAATAGGTCAAGGCGATCCTCGACCTAAAAGCCCCTTGAAGCATAAAAGACGTACAAAAGATGACAAGAAGAGTAACAACACTCAACATATTTATCTCTAAATCGTTCGGTAAATGCAAGCCTTTCTACGATGCATTGAAGAAAAACATAACGTTAAAGTGGGAAGGAGAACATGAAACGACTTTCCAAGAGTTAAATAATTGCCTGGTAAAACCATTACTCCTTGCTAAACCAAAAATCGAGGAACCCTTGCCACTTTACTTGTCTGTTTCGGGTTCGTCCGTCAGCACAGTCTTGGTGAGAGAGGAGGACGGGAGGCAGTTATCAGTCTATTACGTCAGTCGGTCACTATTACCGGCCGAAACAAGGTACTCTCCTCTGGAAAAACTCGTCCTCTCCCTAGTAACGACCGCCAACAAACTCAAACCTTATTTTGAAACTCACACGATTGTGGTCTGGACTAACCACCAGCTAAAGGCAATAATGAGGAAGCCATAAAACACAGGAAGAATGGCTAAGTTGGTCATACATCTCAATGGTTACGAGATCGAGTTCGAACAAAGAACCGCAATCAAATCTCAGGCCCTCACATATTTCGTAGCAGATTTCAGTATGACCTTAGAGCATGAGGCAGCCCATGAGCACGTCGGGATTAGCACTAACGAACATATGGGCGTCTGGACGTTGCACACAGATGGAGCCGCCAACCTAAGGGGAACGAGGCTTGGCGTCATCTTGAGATCTCCTCTGGGGGATAACATAGCTCAAGCCGTTCGATGCGAATGGGAAGCAACAAACAATGAAGCCAAATATGAGGCACTCATTTTCGGTTTACACTTGGCATTAGACTTATCTATTAAAATTTTGAAAGTTACTTGTGATTCTCTGCTCATTGTCAATCAGGTTTAAGGATCATTTACCGCAAAAGATGAACGAATGGTCTCATACTTAGAAGTCGTCCATAATCTTCTAGAAAAATTTGAGGGCTTCAACATCCAACAGGTCCCCAGGGAACAAAACACACAGGAAGATGCACTATCCAACCTTGGATCTTCTCTACACCCTTCGGAGTTTCCTAATATTCCGATTGTCCATATCACCACACCCGCGGTGCCTACTATCGCAAGTAACCTCGTCGAAGTTCAAAACGTCGGTGATCGAAGCAGAGATCAAACTCTGATGGAAGATGATTGGACAAAATCTATCATGGACTGGAAGTTAAAGGACATCCTTCCTAACGACAAACTAGCCGCAAAGAGACTTAAGGCACAAGCTTTATCTTATGACATAGTTGATTCTGTTCTTTTCAAATGATCAGTCTCAGAGCTTTTGCTCCGATGCGTTAAGACGGATGAAGTACAAAAAACTCTTACATTCCGTTTATAACGGGGAGTGTGGCAATGACACGGGAGGACGTAGTCTCGTGTGCAAAATTAGACGGCTAGGATATTTCGGGCCCATTATGAATGCGGACGTTGTGGCGCATGCTAAAAGATGCGATGCGTGCCAACGCCATGCACCAGTCCCTCATCAACCGTCAGAGATCTTAGATCCAACTCTTTCTCCCTGTCCTTTAATGAGGTGGGGAATGAACATTGTAGGAAAACTTCCACCGGCACCCGGGCAACGCGTCTTCTTTTTGACAATGACGGACTATTTCTCCAAATGGATAGAAGCAGAAGCTTATAAAGAGTTAAAAGAAAAACAAGTTATCTCATTCATTAAACAAAATATCCTGTGCAGATTCGGGATCCCCTCCGAGATAGTTTGTGACAATGGTTCCCAATTCATCGGATGAAAGACTCGAGAATTTTGCATTCAATGGAACATCAATCTGGTCACCTCAACACCTAGATACCCGCAATTCAACAGACAGGACGAGGCCAGTAATAAAGTCATCATAAGCAATCTCAAAAAACAACTAGAAGGAGCCAAGGGAAAATGGGTTGAACACCTCCCTTACGTCGTGTGGTCGGACAGAACCACCCTTAAAAGCGCAACCAGACAATCCCCCTTTTCACTATTATACAGGTGTGAAGCTGTTATTCTAGTGGAATTAATGGTCCCTACGGCTCGCTATGGGATGCAAACACCAGCCCAGAATGATGACGAGTAAGTTCATAACATCTATACGATCGACTTATTAAGAGAAACCACCCGGCATCGAATGATCGTGCACCAACAACAAGTAGCCCGCAGTTACAACAAAAATGTCAGGATCAAAGTCTTCAAACTTGGTGATTGGGTAATGCAAAAAACTTTCCAGAACACCATTGACCCCCGGGACAGAAAGATGGCCCCTCAGTGGTAAGGACCTTATTGCATCACCGAAGTGGTTGGGAATGGGGCTTACAAGCTGTTTTGGGGGAAAAAGCATGATCTAGAGATCGGACTTTATTGCCTTCAAATGGGATCTGACGATCGAACAATAGGCTTTGAAAATAAATTGTTATTGATAATGGTAATTGATTACAAGAATGATGAATTGTGAGAGTACAACAAATGGTATCATAATGGTGCGTAAAAATGGAGGTCGTTTGTACATTGCCGAAAAGATCACCAAATATATTAGAGCCCAATCTGTTTGGATCAGGGAACTTGATTCTCGGAACTGACAGATCTTCGAACGGGGCGGCCCAGCGTTCATATGAAAGTGGTTGAAGCAAATCTCGGCATGTTTACTTCACAAAGCAACCGACCGGATCTGTAAACATTTCACCCTTGTTGCTATGGGCCTTCCCGATACTCCCTAGACGAAGCCCAAGATCTACGACCCAATAATAGCCCCAAGTGAAAACTTAAACGTCCGCCGGTTGGGTTTTCGCGTTTATTCATTGGGATGTACACGTGTACGCAAAAGTCTTCTTAGCTTCTGATTTGACATGGCCCGAGGTGCCTCTTTAAATGTTTGATTTGACGAGTCTGTTCCTCACTTCTTCTTTCCGTCTCTCTACCCAAGGTACATTTTTCCTCTCTTTCTTTTTAATCCATTCTCTCTTTCGCTTTCTTTGCCTCCCCTCATGGATTCCACAACCGCTTCCAACTCCTATAACGCTCCCTCCCAGTCCCAGATAGTGACATACTTGCCTAGGGGAAGAACGCCTGATTCTGCAACTTCCCATGAGGTCTCTGCTTCCAGTGTTGGTGCTTCGACGGAAGAATCCGAGGAGAGAACGCCCTCTCCTGAAGTGGTGCGACGTGGCTCGCTGATCCCGAACACCGGAATGTTGGCAAGCACGGTCACGCAAGCGGAGCTGGATAAACTGGTGAAAGACGCTAGCTTTCCTCCGTCAGCGGTCGCAAGGATCCCCCACAGGGGAGAGGGCAAACTCTACGGTGCCAGGTTGGGTATGTTTATATTGTTACCCTTTTACCATTGGAGTAAAGTGGCCTTTTTCTAAGCTGGTGCAAGGTGCTCTGGAGAAGTGAAAACTAGCTCCGGCGTAGATCATGTTGTCTGGTTGGCAGTTACTGCACATGCTCGACCATTTGAACGAACGCTACACTGACCTGGATTTCGACTTTGCCGCTCTAGATTATTGGTACTATCCTCTCAGTTTATGTCCTCGACAGTTTTGTTTCCGGACACGTTCGAATTGTGTTCCCATCATCTAAAAGTTGGATGCCAATGATAGTAATTGGCGTCAATAGTATTTCTTCGTTGAAATTAGTTTGTTGGGGTTGGGGGAAGGTTGCTCTTATTTGAGGAGTCATTGGACAAAGCCTGGTAAGTATTCGTTCCTTTAATTTTTTTCTTGATCCAAGATCTTAATCTTACTCTCTTTTCATTGCAGTGTACTCGAAAGGAGAAAAGGAGATCAACCCCCCACTAGAGGCCAAGATAGAGGTGACAGAAGATATCCCCCTGGAACACCGGACGTTCGAGAACGCAGTTGTTCTGAACAAGATTCCTTCCGACCCAACTGTAAATATGACATCTCCCTCCAAGTGTACGTCCTTAAATCGTCTCTACTTTTTCGTACCGAAATTACTTCGTCTCGTATTCTGAATTGTTCGTTCGTGGTGGGATTGCAGCTGTCACCACCAGCTCTGGAAAAAGTTCTGCTACCACTTCATTCAAATCTTTGATGGCTATTAAGGGCAAGGAAAAGGTTGAGCCTTAGATGCCTCCTCCCCCACCTTCAAAGGATAAGACAAAGAAGCGGAAAACACCGGAGGTGTTTGATCTGACGAAACCCCTAGCTCC
This sequence comes from Phyllobates terribilis, assembly GCF_046119375.1. NCBI lineage: Eukaryota > Metazoa > Chordata > Amphibia > Anura > Dendrobatidae > Phyllobates > Phyllobates terribilis. The sequence goes on from NW_027369139.1 coordinate 15,000, forward strand.
AGGAACCTTGACCCTGGACCAGGCCATGTCCTCCATGCTCATCCCTGATGCCACTGAAAAGAGGAGCCTTGAGGAGAATCTGGAAGCAGCCTTGTCCGCTTCCTAGATGATATGGCCATTTCTTTCATTCGTTTCTTGCCTAATGCGGGAGTGTAATTTTGAACACTGTTTTGCTTTTTGCAGGCCTTACTGGACCTACAATCCGGCCGACTGAAGATCCAGAAGCGCATGTCGGATGCCAACGCCGAGATCGACAAGAGAAAGGGACAGGTCAAGGCCTTGGAGGTTGAGCTTTCCAATGCCCGGAGCAAGTTGAAGAGCACGGAGGAGCACACTGCTGCGGAGATTGCCCGACTGGAAGAACAGTTACGAAGGTCTAACAAGGAAGGAGGGGAGGCTGCATTAGAGCTCAGCATGTTCTACGGTAAGCTCTCAAGAGTTAAGAGTACCCGAATGGTTCCCCTCATTTAGAGTTTTTTCACAAGACCAGCTATGCTAGTGGTGACGAGGAGATGAAGAGCTCGGGGCATAACGACGGTGCAGATGGTGTTGATGCAACCCAGATAACGTCTCCTGAGCCAGTCAAGAACAAGTGACCTCGTCCCACTTTCCCTCTTATGTTATCTATCTGTATGCTTCTCTTTTGGATATTAACTTCTCTGTGATGAATGATTCTACCCTCCGTGGCGGAGGTTAACACTCATTTTGGTGACCCCTGAGCCACAGCGAGTCACACATTGAATCATTTTAACTGCTCTGTCATGGGACATACCAGCTTTTGCTTTATCGTTTTTATTCTGCTTGGCGGTCGTGTCTTTTCTTTCCTTTGCCCCTGACAAAGGGGGCCTGCAAAGCGAGAGAAAAAACATCGTGATGCCATGTATTAATTTTTGTATATGAGGCTAGTTGCCTGAGTGTGTGATGTCGACCGTACCTTGTGAGAAGTACAAGGCTAGCGGTGTGCCGACGTGCTGATTCTGCTCCATCCCCGTCGAGATGGAAATGAGAACCTGATAAATGTATGTGTCAGTTGCAACTTGTAAATGTTTTACCCAAGAGGAAAGTATGTAAGCTAATACGTTATTGCATAGGAGCTTTGGTTTAGTACAGACCTTATACAAAGTATAAGGTCCACAGGATACGACGTGCCAAACTCCTTTTGCAAACCCTTGTGAAACGATCAATCGTGTATGTGTGTAGATATCGTATGAGTAGAAAGTACGTGGATCCACGATGTAGGTATTTGAACATGCTATTCACAAGTCGTTGGTAGGTGGCCCCGGTGTTTTTTAGCCCGAAGGGCATTACCTTATAAAAATACGTCCCTTGGTTGGTTACAAACTCAGTCTTTTCCTTGTAGTCCAAGTGTATCTGTATCTTGTGGTAGCCGCTGAAGGCGTCCATGAAGCTGAGCATTTCGTGCCCGGTTGTGGTGTCGATAAGTGCATCGATATGTGGGAGTGGGAAGGAGTCCTTCGGACATGCTTTATTTAGATCGGTGAAGTCTACGTAAACCCTCCACTTTCCGTTCTTCTTTCCGACGACTACCACGTTGGCTAGCCATTCCAGGTACTTTACTTCTCTGATTTTTCCTGCGCTCAACAGTTTGAATATTTCTTCATCAACCACTTTATTTTATTCGGGGGCGAATTTTATTCTTTTCTGCTTTACATGCGGGAAACTCGGATCCATATTTAGTTTGTGTGAGATAATGTCCGGTGGTATTCCGAATCATGTCTTCGTGCGACCAAGCGTAACAGTCACTGTTGTTTCTTAAGAGGATGAGGATTTGTTCGCGGCTTCTATTGTCTAGGTCAGAGCCTATTCCGACGGTCTTTTCGGGCGAGGCTGGATCAAGTGCTATTTCGTCGAGTTTTTCGGTTTCTGGTTCAATATACCGATCCGGCCTCAGAGGCTGTAATTGATAATCGGTCTTATCTTGGACTGTTGATTTCATGGTAGCGGCGTAGCATTCCTGGGCCATCTTTCGATCACCCTTGATTTCTTGAATTCCCTAGTCTGTGGGAAATTTGATGCTTTGGTGGTACGTCGAAGGAACGGCTTTCATTGCATGGATCCAAGGCTTGTCCATGATAAAATTATAGGGAGACTCACAGTCTATTACGTTAAATTTTACCTGAAGATTAACGCCCCCGGCGTCAATGGGCAGGACGATGTCTCCAAGGGTATACTTTACTTCACCACTGAATTCGACTAAAGGAATTCGGTCGGAGTCGGTATCCTTTTCACTTATCCCCATTTCCCTGATGGTCCTTAGATTAATCATGTTAGTTGAGCTACCAGTGTCTACTAAGATGCATCGGATTCTACAGTTCCCAATAGATAATGAAATGACCAATCCGTGGTGGTGATCTTCTCGGCCGGCGTCGGAATCGTCAAAAGTAATAGGAGTCATCGAGACGGTCCTATTAATCCTGAATTCCGACGGAGAGGGTGAATCCATTATCCAACTTTTAGCATGCCTTTTGGCCGCCGAATAAGTAATATCGCATATCTCTGATCCCCTAGAGATACAGTTGATAATTTTCTCGGGTCTCGGAGATAAAGGTCGTTCAGATGTTACCTTGTCCCTCCATTCGAGAGTCGCTCTATCTTTTTCCGAAATCACATCTTTCAGATGTCCCAGGGAGAGCAGGTGCGCGACTTCCTTCCGGAGGGCAACACATTCGTCCGTGTAGTGCCTGTGATCGCCGTGAAAATTGCACCACCGAGTGACGTCTTTTCTGGACTCCGGCTTGTCGCTCTTTCTGGGCCATCTGACGTCTTCCGTGTACTTGTCTAGGGATTTAACCAACTCGGAAATCTATATATTGAAGTTATAGGAATGTACCTTGGGGGGAGAGTGGGGCGTTCCTTCCATCTGTTAGGCTATAGGATCGGGTCTGCCCCTCTCTTCCCGTGCGTACGGATGGCTCCTAGGTTCCTTGTTGGATCGTTTTTCGATACGGTTGAAACCTAGGCTAGTCTTGAAGGGTTCTTCATCTTCTTTGAGTCATATCTGGGCAAGTGCTTTGGCCTGAACGTCTTCAAAGGTCATGCAAGAATACTTTGTGAGCTCCTTGTATAGTTCGCTTCCTCGTATTAGTCCACGCTTAAATGCTTGGACCGACGTTGGAACGTCGCAGTTTGGGATCGCCAACTTCTCATTGTTGTACCTTCTTAGATATTCATGAAGAGGTTCGTTAGGTTTCTAGATAATGTAGTACATGTCGCTCCAATCGACGACTGCTAGCGAACTGGGTCTTAAATGCATCGACTAGATCAACAAAAGACGTTATAGATCTGTGAGGTAATCGGGTAAACCATGTTAAAGCGGGTCCTGACAAGGCAGTCCCAAATATCTTACACATGACCCCCTCTTTGTCCTTTTCAGGGACGAAGGCGGCGTAAGCATTTGCTTATACAGAGCAATATATTCATCGGGGTCGGAAGTTCCGTCATATTGTGTCATATTAGACGTGTGGAACTTCTTGGGGATTCTGACTCGAGCGATGTCTTTGGTGAACATGGTCTCCCTGTATCCTTTCACGTCCTACCTCTCGATAGGGAGGGGGCGCTTGGGGTTCGGACGAGCCGTGTGTCCACCACCTTCGTGTACTTCTCCAGGGCTTGGGTCAGTGGGAGGTTGAACCTCCTTTCTTGTTGGTCTTGCGGAGGTTGTACATAGGTTTGCCATCCCGTTTCCGGGATTGCAGGGGTAATTGTATCGCTTGGATTGGTGACAGTGGAGTTAAGACGAGTAGGACTATGGACACCTTGACGTATTTCGGGGTGTGTGATACGTCATATGGGGTTATGATCACGTCATCCAGGTTCAATTGAATTTGAGTTTTTTCCAGGTCTCCAATTCTCCGAAGCCTATATGCGTTGTAACCAACAGATTGTATTTGTGTCTTCAGAGAAGCGTTCTCACTAGCATTTTCGGTGGCCAGAGTGAGAGTCAACGTGTCATGACGTTGGCTCTGGTCAGCCAATTCTTATTGGAGTGCCTCCATGGTATGACTCATTTCCGCCAATTGGTGGTATTTGTCTTACGCTGCCTCCGGGTGAAGGCTATCCTAAGGATCTGGGTTTTTTTTCAGTCATATCGTTATCATTGCCGGGGATCAGGGTGTCAAACTGATCCGAAGGCGTCTTTGTTGAAGGGTTAGCCATTGGGTGGTAGTGGGAGGTGTGAATTTCAAAGGACTGAATCGACCAAAGTCCCCACAGTGGACACAAAATTGTTTTGGGGCGAAAAGCGTGATTTAGAGATCAGACATAATTGCCTTAAAATGAGATCCGACGATCGAACAATAGGCTTTGAAAATAAATTGTTATAGATAATGGTAATTGATTACAAGAATGATAAATTGTGAGAGTACAACAAATGGTATCATAATGGTGCGTAAAAATGGAGGTCGTGTATACATTTCCGAAAAGATAACGAAATATATAAGAGCCCAATCTGTTTGGATCAGGGAACTTGATTCTCGAAACTGACAGATCTTCCAACGTGGCGGCCCAATTTTCAGATGAAAGTGGTTGAAGCAAATCTTGGCACGTGGACTTCACAAAGCAACCGACCGGATCTTTAAACATTTCACCCTTGTTGTTATGGGCCTTCCCGATACTCCCTGGACGAAGCCCAAGATCTACGACCCAACACAAGCTCTGCTCCATCGACGGAGAGGATCTACCCAGGAGCTAGAATGCAACTCATCTTAAATGATACTACTTCTAGGTATGTGTGGTTTAAACATCTTGTACTTATGATTAATTCAAGGATAAATTATCAAGCACTACGACCATCTAACGGATCAAATCCTAGATTCTTGTCCTTTGTCATTTAGTTCCTAGCAGGTAACACCTCGCGTGAGAAGGCCTGATGTAGGATTATCTCCCACAAGCTCGGATCTAGAGTATTCAACCAACACACACTAAGAACAAGTGTTATAAGTGTTGTTCAAACTTGAAAACAAGCAAGAACAAGAAGAAAGAAAGAGTTTTAAGGGAAGAAATGGATATGTTCTTGAAGAGAACTTCTCTTGCTATGTAAGGCACCTTGGACTTAACCTCAACACAATACAAGAAGAGAAAGATCAAAACAAGTTATAACTTAACACAACATGGAGATATACTACCATGAGCACCAAGAGTTTCCCATTCAACAAGTTTACACAATCAATTACATAAACAAGGTGAAATAGGCAAGGGTAAGCAGTTTTGGGTAGCTCTGCTCAAACTAACAAGGTGGCCCTTGAGAACTAGGAGGAGTTTCTACTCTACTCAAAACATCAATTCAATCAAAAGCCCCTTTTGGTTAGGTCATTTTTGGCTTTTATACCTCCAATTACCAAGGCCTTATACCAGCTGAAAGATCGACTAAATAGGTCCAAAATACCCTTAGGAAAGTTCCTTAAAAGAGTTAGGGAAAAGGGGTAGAATTGCACACTTTTACAACCTAGCCGGGTAAGGTGTAAAAGTGTGATAGTTTCACAAAAGTGACATGTGCATCCTTCATGTTGATCTTGGATGGCCTTGATGTCTTCATTGGATTTGTTGGGGATATTCACTTCTTCCACATACTATAAGGGTGGAAGCAATGGGTTCCATTTGGTGTGTTGAAACCAAACCCAAAGTAGCCTTCAAAACTTGATTTTATCCGGGTAGCTTCACAACATGTGACTTGCAGCCATGATGAAGGCCTTGAATGGGGGAGGTGTCTTAATGGAAGTTGTAGGATCTTGTCTTCTCTATAGCATACTAGAATATGGGAGGCAAAGGGGGTCATCTCATGTGTTACCTTCAAGATCAAAGTGACCTCCTTGACCATGCCTTCTAGTTTCTTTGTCATATCTCTTGTGAGGGGTCCTTGACTTGTTTGCATTGAGGATGCTCCTGCATCATTCCCTCCCTCTTGAGAGAGGCCTGACCCCAGGCCACCTCCTCCTATGGTGTGCAATGACTCCTCATGATTCTCCTCCTCCGTTGATTCTTCTTGGAACTCTTCTTGGTGCATTTGTGGGTGGAAGCCTCTAAATCTGTCATCTGAGGCTTGATTGTGCTTCTCGGTCATACCAACAAGTCTTGTATCTTTAGGCCACTCATGTATGAGCCAATATTGCACGTGTCTTGGCACCTTGGAGGCTAGTATAGGCAATTGCAACTTGTTCCCTCGGTTCTTTGCTTTGTGCCTTGACTTCTTGTCCTCGCCAATGGACTTCTCCTTTGCCTTGATCCTTTTATGTTCTGCAGCCCTAAGAATCTGAAATGGAGTAATATACTTGAGAGTAATTTGCTCATCATTGAACAATAAAGGGTACTTGTTAGCATAACCATCATGCATCACTTTGTTACCATCTTGCCAAGGTTTCTCTAAGAGAAAGTGACTTTCTTGCATAGCTAGAATGTCAAATGAGATTGTGTTTATGTAATGGTCAAACTTAAGTGTTAACTTAAATTTCCCATGTGCTTTAAACTCTACACAATCATTCATCCAATGAAGCTCATAAGGCCTAGGGTGCAAAACCGAGACTAGTTGTAGTTCTTGGACTAATTCAGTGTTAGCTATGTTGCAACAACTATCCTCATCTATGGTTAAGTCACACACCTTATCCTTAACTAGACACTTACTTGGATACAAGTCTTCTCCTAGGTTATCTTTCACAAGTTTAGTTTGGACCTTAAGGCATTTCTTTCAACTAAGGCTTGCACCTTGCTCATAGTCTAGCTCTTCATTATGCACTAGTTCATTCTCATGCTCATCAATATGGTTACGGTCATTGTTAATTTTATGAATAAGTTCAGAAACAAATTGTCCTAATGCATTGATTATCATGTCATCCTTGTTAGGACAATCTTTCTCATAGTGACCCTTACCTTGACACTTAAGGCATTCTATGTTACTAGCCCGAGTGTTCATAGAGTGAGAAGTATGAGAGGGTTTAGAAGTACTCCCTTGGTTACTAAACGATGAAACTTGGATCTTAGGCAACTAGTAGGAATGGTCCTTGTAAGGCTCTCTTGGATCTATGACTTCCTTGGGCTTGCTTTGGTTAGCTCTTCCTACCTTTCCTTCCCATGTATTGTTGTTGAAGTTGTTTGGCTTACTCCCTTTGAATGCTCTTGCATTGATCTTTCTCTCCACCTTGATGGCATTGTGAAGAAGTTCTCTACTTGTGGTGTAGGGATACATGCTCACTTCCATGGCAATGGATGGATTCAATACCCTTAGGTACCTAGCAATGGTAGCCTCATCATCTTCACTCACATTGGCCTTGATCATGGACATGTGCATGGCATTGTACACTTCCTCCACACTCATGCTTCCTTTCTTCAAATTATCCAACCTTTGCCTCATTTCTCTTGCATAATGGTGAGGTACAAACCCCGACCTCATGACATCCTTCATCTCCTTCCATGTAGTGATGGAAGGTTGACGCTTGATCCACCTCTCTCGGATTTGGTTGTGCCACCACTTCTTTGCAAAATCTTGGAGCCCTAAGGTGGCTAGTTGCAACTTCTCCATCTCTTGAAAGTTGTGGCATGCCCAAATTTTCTCCATTTTCCTCTCCCATCTCATGTATGAGGTTGGATCACACTTCCCTTCAAAGCTTGGGATTTTGAACTTCACCTTGCCTAGGCCATCATCCTCTCTTTGTCTAGGTTCTTGCCCTTGTTCTTGGAACCTTGGTCTCCTTACTCTTCCTCCTTGCCTCATGTACCTATCCTCCTGAAACTCATCAACATCATCATCACTATACCTATTCAAATCAGTAGAGTTAGGGTTAGAAACTCCCTTGGATAGTTCATTGGTGGAGGTCTAGGCAATGGTGAGACAATGGGTCTAGTGGGTACTCTTATGGGATCCGGTCTTAGGTGATGTGATATGGATCCATGCCTCACATCTTGTCTTTTAAATGGTAGTTGAGTGTGGGGGTGTGACGTTCCTCTAACTTCAAATTGTATCCCTAGAACTATAGGTGGTGTTCTAGTTTTGTCTTGTTTGGATTCAATGGTGGCTAGTCTACTAGATATGTCATTCAAGTCCTTCTTCAAGTCACTAAGAATGTTCACTAAATCAGGTTGATTAGTGATACCATTGGCTGAATTAATCATGGGATTCACCTCTTCTTGGTGAGAGTCATGATGTGAGCTAGCCATGATCAAAGACAACAAACAATGAACAACATTAATGTTAGTATAATAAGCTTGTGTTTGCTTGTGTTTGAATCACTTCACACTCTTGAATGTCCTCTCAACCTTGGCTATTTGATCACCTTATCAAAGCAATGTGATTCTAGTAACACTTGTTAGCTTGGTACACTAAGATGCTTAATCAAAAAAGAGTTATAGCTAGCATAGACAAGCAAGTGCACTTGTAAGAAGATGATGTAGGAAAGTGTTTAGCTCAAAGGGACTTGAGAACGTCTTACCTCAGTTATGGTGCATAAAGAAGCCCTTGAAATGCCCTTGCTTAGCCTTGGAAGTGTCCTTGAGAATTAGGCTAGGATATGTGTTTAAACTTGGCTAAGTGTAGCCAAGTACAAGGCATAGGGGTGGGGTTAGGCTAGGTGTGAGGGGCTCATGGCAATCCCCTCTCTCCTTCTTCTTTATGTGCTTTAGGACACTTGGTCACGTTCCAAATGTTGCACTTGGAGTACACAACAAAAGGTACAAGATTTAGTTAAGAAAAGGCAAGCTAGCACGTTACCCGGGGTACAAAAAGTGTGTTGCAAGCAACTTTGGGTGTTTGTTTCAAGAGGTTAATGAGCTGCAATGGATGTGAACTTTCTTGATCCTTGTAGTGGGGGGTTTTCTATGTGGAAGGCTTAGGTCACATCCAAAAAGGCACGACCCAATGAGGCTGCAAAGTCTTGTGAATAGGCTAGGTCAACACTTTTGAAAAGTAGAAAATGACACTTTACCGCATTGGGAATGATTTTTGGCTTTAGTGTTTGGACAATCTACTCATGCCCTTGGCCTGATTTTTGTTGCCCTCAACAGATCAAATGTTGTTCTTCATGGGGCTCATAAGTGTTCTTCATTTGGTTGTGTTTGGTTTGAGGTGTGAAGCTTCAAAGTTGGGTTCTTGACCACTTTTGTGCATGAAATCAAGCACCCGGTTTAGGTTTTGGCTTTGGTTCTCTCTTAGACACTCCCTCAACTTTGCTTGGTGATTCCTTAGGCCTATTCAAACACTTCCAACTTGGGTTTTAGTTGCTGCAAATACTCAAAAGATTCATTAGACTTAGACCAACAAAAAGGCACACAACAACAAGGCTTGGCTAGTGTTTTTGGGGCTGTTTTTTGGTGTGACTTTGCAAGTGTTGCAAATCACTTTGTTTTTGTGTTTTTAAGGGTGAGAGATGGTTGAAAACTCAGCTGAGCTCTGATACCACTTGATGTAGGATTATCTCCCACAAGCTCGGATCTAGAGTGTTCAACCAACACACACTAAGAACAAGTGTTCTAAGTGTTGTTCAAACTTGAAAACAAGCAAGAACAAGAAGAAAGAAAAATTTTTAAGGGAAGAAATGGATATGTTCTTGAAGAGAACTTCTCTTGCTATGTAAGGCACCTTGGACTTAACCTCAACACAATACAAGAAGAGAAAGATCAAAACAAGCTATAACTTAACACAACATGGAGATATACTACCATGAGCACCAAGAGTTTCCCATTCAACAAGTTTACACAATCAATTACATAAACAAGGTGAAATAGGCAAGGGTAAGCAGTTTTGGGTAGCTCTGCTCAAACTAACAAGGTGGCCCTTGAGAACTAGGAGGAGTTTCTACTCTACTCAAAACATCAATTCAATCAAAAGCCCCTTTTGGTTAGGTCATTTTTGGCTTTTATACCTCCAATTACCAAGGCCTTCTACCAGCTGAAAGATCGACTAAATAGGTCCAAAATACCCTTAGGAAAGTTCCTTAAAAGAGTTAGGGAAAAGGGGTAGAATTGCACACTTTTACAACCTAGCTGGGTAAGGTGTAAATGTGTGATAATTTCACAAAAGTGACATGTGCATCCTTCATGTTGATCTTGGATGGCCTTGATGTCTTTATTGGATTTGTTGGGGATATTCACTTCTTCCACATACTAGAAGGGCGGAAGCAATGGGTTCCATTTGGTGTGTTGAAACCAAACCCAAAGTAGCCTTCAAAACTTGATTTTATCCGGGTAGCTTCACAACATGTGACTTGCAGCCATGATGAAGGCCTTGAATGGGGGAGGTGTCTTAATGGAAGTTGTAGGAGCTTGTCTTCTCTATAGCATACTAGAATATGGGAGGCAAAGGGGGTCATCTCATGTGTTACCTTCAAGATCAAAGTGACCTCCTTGACCATGCCTTCTAGTTTCTTTGTCATATCTCTTGTGAGGGGTCCTTGACTTGTTTTCATTGAGGATGCTCCTGCATCAAGGCCTGCGTCGTGGATCCACACACTTTCTACTTATACGAGCTCTACACACATTACATACATGATCGATCGTTTCACAAGGGTTTATAAATGGAGTTTGGCACGTCGCCCCTGCGAACCTTATACTTTGTATAAGGTCTCTAATAAACCAAACCTCCTATGCAATAACAGCCTAGTCTACATACTTTTGGGTAAAATATTTACAGGTTGCAACTGACACATACATTTTTCAAGTTCTTGTTTCCATCTCGACGGGGATGGAGCAGAATCAGCGCATCGGCACACCATTCGCCTTGTACTTCTCACAAGGTACGGTCGACGTCACACACTCAGGCGACTAGCCTTATATTCAATCATTAAAATGAGGCATCACGATGTTTTTTCTCTCATTTTGCAGGCCCCTTTGTTAAGGAAGAACAAAAGAAAAGACACGACCGCCAAACAAAATAAAGACAATATATCAAAAGATGGTCCGTCCCATGACGGACCAGTCAAAACAGTTTAGCATGTGACCTGTTGTGGCTCACAGGTCACCAAAACCAAGTGTTAACCTCCGCCATGGAGGGTACAAACATTCATCACACAGAAGTCAATATCCAAAAGAGCATAAAACATGCAACATAAGAGAGAGAAGGATGAGATCACTTGTTCTTCGTTGGCTCAGGGGACAACATTTGATTTGCATCAACACCATCTGCACCGTCATTACGTCCCGAGATCTCCATTTCCTCGTCGCCGCTAGCATATGATAGACTCGCCTTATGGAGGAATTTTGAGTGAGGGAAACCATTGGGGTACTCTTCGCCAAACTCCTTCTGGGCTTGTGATGCATCCCATTCATTGTGCTTGCCCTCCGCGAACTCTTCCATCATCTCAACCCTCGAGAGCTTGCCATACCCTTCAGCTTACTCCGGGTATTGGCCAGCTCGATCTCCAGGGCATTGTCCTGCTCCTTGCTCTTGTCAATATGGGCGCTAGCATCCGACATACAATTTTTTACCTTCATTTTGCCGGACCGTAAATCTTGCAAGGCCTGCAGAAAGCAAAACGAGATTTATTATTACATCCCCATACTAGACAAGCGACAAACAAAGGAAATTGTCATACCATTCAGGAAGCGGACCGGGTTGCCTCCAGGTTTTCCTCAAGGCCCCTCTTCTCAGTAGCGTCCGGGATGAGCATGGAGGATAGGGCCTGATCCAGTGTTAGCATACCGGGAGCCAATGGTTTCGTCAGGTCAAAAACTTCTGGGGCTTTTCGTTTCTTAGTCTTGTCTTTGGAAGGTGGAGGAGGGGCCATCGAGGGTTCAGCCTTTTCCTTGCCTTTCATGGTCATCATAGATTTGAATGAGGTCATAGCAGAGCTTCGTCCAGAACGAGTGGTGACAACTGCAGTCCTACCACGTACGCGCAATTCAGAATATCAGAACACTGCGAAAAAAAGAGAGTAAGATTAAGATATGAGATGAAGAAAAAAAATTAAAGGAATAAATCGATCATTTAAAGAGCACCTCGGGCGAGTCGAATAAGGAAGTTGGAAGGACTATCTTGCACACGTGTATGACCCGATGAAGAGAAGTAAAAACCCAACTGGTAAACTTTGGCATTTTTACTTGGGACTATTGTTGGGTTGTGGTAATTGGGCTTCGTCCGGTATCTCGTAAAAAGGTCCATAGCAAGAGTAATAGATATTAGCAGATCGAGTCGGTAACCTTGAGGAGTCCGCCCGCTGAGAATCACTCCAACAGTCTAGAATATGCCGAACATTGGGCCGTCCCACTACGAAATCCATCAGCTCCGAGAATCAAGCATCCCTAATCTGAACGAACTAGGCTCCTATATATTTCTCTACTCTTTGGCAAAGGACACACGATATTTTACACCATTAGCAACTCTGTTTACTTTGATCCCGTAACACATTACTCTTGTAATCGATTCTCATAATCAATTAAAATTCACTTTCAAAGCTTGTTGTTCGATCGTCAAATCTCATACAAGGCAATTAAGTTCGATCTTCAGGTCACGCTTTTTACCCCAAAATAAAAACAAACCATCCAAGTGTAATATATACGCACACAATCAATGACGATATGAAAGCATTTTGTAAATGCATCTATTTATATATCGTAAAATGAGAAGTTGATATGAGAACAAAAAATATATTACATTTTACATTTCTACATATCGATTTAGCCATCCATCTTCTTTAATTCAAAGGCTCATATTTCTTTACTCGTTTTATCTGAACATCCCTCCATACATATTACACTAGCTCTTGGTGCCCGTGCTTCGCACGGACCGAAAATTAATTCTTATTATCCTTTGCAATTGTCTAAAATTATTATTATTATTATCTGTAAGATCGTTTGAAATTTTATTTTACGAAAATTTTACCCGAACAATCAAAACCTAACATCTTTCCTTTAAATAGATTGAAAGAAATAGATTCCTCCCTAACTCATATATATATAATTTCTTTGTAACTTGATTTTTCACAAAACTATTTTTTCATGCAATACTATGACACGTATAGTTTTTATTCTTATTATATTTTTCATTGATATTTTATCATCATATATACTTGTTGTCCTTTTTAGCTTTATTTTAGAATTTTACTTTTCAAATTTATTTCAATTTTTATTTTACTGTTCTTTTTCATTGCATTTTCATTTGATTTGCTTTCCTCATATTTCATCTAATATTCATTTTATCTAGATTTTATCTAGTTTTATTTCATGTACTCTATTTCATCTAGATTAAATTTTATTAATCTATTTTATTTAGTTGTTGTCAAACATTCTTATTGATTAAATTTTATTTCATCTAGTAAAAACAATAATAACTAAGTACAATAGAAGAAAAAAGAATTAGATATTTTTTTGTTAAAAAAATGAGTAATTAATTAAAAAATAAAAAAAAAGTAAAATGTTTAATGCTAAGAAACATAACTAAATTTTACAGATATATACATAGATATAGATGATGCATGCATTCATATAGCGTTTTGTGGAATACAAACAACGTGGATGATTTGTGTATAACTAGGGGTTACCCGCGTGCTCCGCACGTGGGGTCAAATTTATAAAAGTGGTTGATATAATTTTGTATGTAGTTGCATTCTGATTAGCTTGATATAATATTGGTGGAAAAATTATAGAAATTATAATTTTATACAATTAAGTGAATATGTTTTGTTGGATCAAAGTTAGAAAGTTAGAGGGCTTCAAATTTTTATTTAATCGGAATTATAAAGCTTCAACTTCGTAGGCCTTTCTTGCGGAATGGTGAGAATAGGATTTACTAATCATATATTATGTGCAGAAATAAAAAAACATGATTACATTCAATCAAAAAATATCCCAATTACAATATACACTACACCCATGCACTACAATTTCATTACTACTTTAGTAATTATATAAGTGAATTTATTGGAAGTGTATACATGAACCTTCCCTCTATAAAATTAAGATATGAAGTGTCTTTCACTTATGAACACGATGATGTAAGGAAGTGTCTTTCACTTGATGTACGGAAGTGTCTTTAACTTGATCTTTTTTTAGTAGAGTGACTTGAGTCGGGAGGAAAGAAAACGAGCCCTCATCCAATCAATTACCACAACATGGTTATGCCTGTTTATTACAAAAAGGTTATGCTTATTTTTTCTAAGCTTTGTCATCATACATATAAATTTCATAATACAAGTAAAGAACTACATAAACCAGTAGATTTCCTTCAATGTTTATTTTGTGGTTGAAAAAACTATTAAATGTAACTGTCACAAAAAGCATAAAACAAATTCTGAGACCAGCTGACCATGGAGCATGTGCTGAGTTTTCTCCATATTTACATGTCACTATAGCACCACCTGCAATATCAAAGGATTTACAACTCAACAAACTATATGACTTAACTTCAAGAAAGATACTTTATTTGATAATAGATAATGGTTTCAACAGTTAGTATCTATGATAGGTATCCAATAAAAAATTTGTTCAACAATGACTATAGAAGGCACAAAATATATTCAAAAAAAGCCAGTATTATCCAAAGGAAAAAATAGTTAAATTTGTATCCATTATGAACTCCACTTTATTCATCAAATACATACTTAAACAAATCATACATTAAACTCTCTTATAGAGCAGAAGTAAGAGTTCTGAACATACATGAAATTATCTTAGTCTGTAATAGTATATGTACGGAATCATTAATGACAAATTGAAAGACATGAAACTCATAATAGAAAAAGGGAAATTACATACAGAGGATGAGAGAGAAAGTAACTGACAGAGAAAGGGTGAGGGTGAATTATAATTATTACATTAGGTTTAAAGCTTTTTTCAAAGTGAAGGTAGAAAGGATAAATATCAAAATGTAATGGAAACGTAAGCCACCTATAACAAGTGGAGGTGTCTAAAGGAGTACAGGTTGTACAAATATTAAGCAGGTGGTGGCCAAGTTGTATAGCAGGAGGTGTGAACTCAAGACTCAGTTCAAGCAACTATGTCAATCAAGTAATTTAAAAATGAATTTTAGTATAATTAACACATGAAAATTGAACACGGCACGTGGAGATTGCATGAAAAAAATAATTGAAACAGAAGAAATTAATTTGACCGAAAATAAGATTGAACAAACTAATCACAATATTAGACAAGCTCAAAGTTGCATAATTAGAATCCGTCTTCTAGAGGAGTAGGACTGATTAGAATTTCAAAAAATGCAAAATATCGAAGAATGGTATGAAAAGAAGGCAGTAAAAATCTGAGTTAATAGCAACCTAATTCAAATCATATATAAAGTCGGCTGTCAATTGTGTTCTGCGCATAAGATTTTTCATTGGCGGACATTTCGTCGAGCAGGTGGAGTGCAAACTAAGCATATTAAATATTATATGGAGAAATGACAAACTTCTAGGTACAAATACTGTGAGAAAACCACAGGAATAGAGACACAAAGATAGCAGAGGGCGAGCTTACATGTAATCTTGAAGCATAAAAATTGTGCTCATTTCTGTCTGTTTGAGCAAGCTGTAATTCCGAAGAGAGAAACAAAGAGACTCTTTGATATTTATCTAGAAGATACCTATTGCCATGCTCTACTTGCAAATAAATATCTGGCCTTCTGCATTTGGGATAAGAGGATAGAAGTTAGATTAAAGATGGACAAAACCAGAATCAAAATAAACCCAAAATTTAGAGTTGGAGTCCCTAATTCTACAATTATGACATAATATACAAGTATACTAAAGCTGAAACGAAACCTAATACTGGTTCCTAAGTATTTTCTCGCCAGCTGTTTTTATTTTGCTTGCTTATTTACTTACTACTGACAGCTTAAGCCTGAAATACAAGTAGAGAAACATGTGGATAAAAGTTGACACAAATTATCCTCTCATAATACTACCTCCGTCCCATAATGTAGTTCCCATTTGCTTTTACACACTTGACGATACACGGTTTGTATCGCTAATATCCATCATTGTATGTCAGTGTAAATTATAGAAAAATATATTATTAAAGTACTCATCGAGACGAATCAAATAAGACCCCGCATGACTTTGTTTTTCCTTACACATTAGCAAGAATAAATAAAATGAACTTCGGTCGTGAATAACGTCAAAATAACAAAGAGAACTATATTATGGGACGGATGGAGTGAAATAATGATATAAAAATGGGACACCGGAAAAGGGAAGTGGAAAGATAAAAAAGGAGGCGAAAACCTTATGAACAATAGTTTTTATATACTATTTTATTTCCTCCGTCCCTTTTTTATCTTCATGCTTTCCTTTTCCGGT
This sequence comes from Phyllobates terribilis, assembly GCF_046119375.1. Lineage (NCBI taxonomy): Eukaryota > Metazoa > Chordata > Amphibia > Anura > Dendrobatidae > Phyllobates > Phyllobates terribilis. Next base: position 31,229 of record NW_027369139.1, read on the forward strand.
GTCACATTTGTATATTATTATTTTACTTGCCTACGTCCCTTTTTTTATCTTTCCGATTCCCTTTTTCGGTATACCATTTTTATCTTCCCACTTTCCGTAACAATAGTTTTTATATTATTATTTTATTGCTCACTTTTTATTTAGATAAAAAAGGGACGGAGAGAGTGAAACAATAATATAAAAATGAGACCGCAATTGTATGTGTCGTATGTGTGTTGAGAAGGGAGTGAGAAGCTGAAAATGGTCCAACTAAAACTAAATCGAACAGTAAGGATGATATCTCACTTGTATTCACTCACTGTAGATAAGGGTGTTCTCCCTTTTATAGATAGTATAGATATATCATCCACCACTTCATTGCATGTTAAATACTCAAATAGCTGGGAGTGATTTTATGACCTTTGTCGTGGGGAGTCGTGAACCTTATTTGACGGAGTAGGAGAAAAAGAAAAATACTCCTTCTTTCTCCTAAAATTGAAAACTCATTTACTTTTACATATTTGTTGATGTGCGTTTTTATCATTAATATCTTTAAATATTTATTATTATAAATTATAAATTTTTATATTATTAAGTACTTATTGAGACGAATTAAACAAAATCTTACATGACTATGTTTTTTCTTATACATTAACAAGAATCGGGCAAATTAACTTCAACCATTAATAATGTCAAAGTACTAAATGAGTCTTAAATTTTGGAATGGAGGGAGTAATAGTAAGAGAAATTATCACTTAGTGTTTGAATAATATCCCGGTCTGTATATTTGGCATGATCAAATCAGGCACAAAAATAATAAAAATATCTAAAATTTGGACTCCGTTGGACAAAGATTTTAAAAGGTCAAGTTAGTTATTTTTTTTAAGCTATATATTTATGAAAATGCTAAACGAATTTTAAAAGACGATTAAAGGTACACTAGTACACACGTCTAGATTGGATATGCATGTGATTTGCACATAAAAACCTACACATCCAGGTTATGCGTGCATGTTGGTTTCCATTTAATCATTTTTCGAGTTCGTTTAGCCACAACCTATATTTAATGTTTGATAAAATAATATTAAGGGTTGTCCACCAACATTAATAAAATTTAAGAGAACTTATAAATTTATTTATCCATTTTACCCACGATCGATATTAATTATGGAAAGTATTATATTTGTTGTACCCCTTTAATAATTTTAATTTTTATACAAAGTTTTCACATAGTTTTACCGAACAATCTATTAGTTTTTAGTGAAAATTAAACTAATTTTTAATGGATTTTTTTACAGATAATCATCCGTTATATGTAAGAATTTACAATAAATCATTCGTTATAGTTGACTTTTCGCTAAATTTGTCAAACGTTTGTTTTTCCTTATCAAACACCATATGTATTTTTCGTCCATTTTTCTTTTAAAATTTTGGAAAAAACTCGTGTAACCCTTATTTTAAATGAAAATTACATAAGACGGAGGAGTGACTTGGTCTTCCTACGCTTTGTAAAAAATGGGGGAGTAATTTGGTCTTCCTGTGCCTGAAATGGGGGAGCATTTTCGTCCATTTTCACAATGTGATCCCTCCTTAATTTGAATTTCACTTGATTAATCAAAGATATCGACATTGCCATACGAAAAATACTCCCTCCATCGCTGGATCCCGTTAACTAGAGTCGACATGGTCAAATAACCAAGATTCCTTCAGATCAAAGGATGGTATAGCGAATTGGATTTAACAACCTACAGAATGAAACACGTATCCAAGTGGAACGAGAGATTGATTCCAGTGATCTGATATCTGGTTGATTATGACTGTTGGACCGCTTGTATTGATCCAAGCCCAAGGAGAAGGGATCGGCCCACTAATGAAAAAGGCCCAAGACCCAACAAGTGTCTTCAACTATAAATAGAGAGATGGAAGTTGAAAAGGACTAATGACTGTTCATCCTTGCCTCTTATAGTAAAACGAGAGCTCTCCGTCACGAATTCGTATACAATCACCACACCAGTTACATTCGGTCTTCGCGAGCATTCTTCTTTTTTCTCATTCTGCCTCACGCAATTAAAACAATATTTCATATTATTTCTACGCGAATAAAGTCTAACTTGAGCGTCGGAGAGTCAAATCCAGAGGCCTCCCTCCTCTGGGTTTGATACGCAGAGTACACGAAGACGTTCAACGCGAAGCCTCTTACCTTAAGGAGCACCTCCGAAGAACGCGAAGCTACCCAAGTCCCTCGTGTAGAGTGTTGACTACGCGAAGTTTTCAGGGCTCCAACACTGGCGCCGTCTGTGGGAATTTTGTTCACGAAACTAAGCTAAGACATGGTACGTTTAGAGGGTCTCCCAAGTGACGGCGTTCGCGAGGAACGGTCACGGTCACCAGCTAGTTCACGACCGGGACGTACGTGGATTTCTCAGGAAGAATTCGAAGACTTCCAGAACTGGAGAGAATATATGGCAAACCGGGCCCGGTCCGCGGACGGATCTCGCCAAGATAGGGGTACGGTTGACGACACCCCCTCAGATTACTATTCGCGCGGAACCTGCCCAGATACATACAGCTACCGGGGTCAAACACCATATGGCTCAACGCGTAGACGTGATCACGAACAACCACGATATCCACCACCACCCCCACCATAGCCGCCCCGAGAGCAGTTGTACCCGGAACATTTCGCAGATCTCCGCTATACGCTAATGCCCCACCACCATTTCCCTATGACCCATATTTTCCTATGCACGCCCAGAGACAACATCATGAGCCAACTACAATCTTCGCCGACCACATCATGCACTCCTCAGTTCGCGGCGACTTCAAGTACCCGTCAGTAAAGGAATACACGGGAAGTGAGGACCCCGTCGAGCACGCTAGTCGATACCGGTATGCCATGCTTGCCAGCAACGCCGACGATGCAGCAATGTGCAAAGGTTTCCCGAACACTCTGTCTGGGGCAGCCCTGAGCTGGATCCTGGCCCTCCCCAAAGGAATCATAAACAATTTCACCGAGCTGGAGAGTAGATTCCTCAGCCACTTTAACGCCTCGCGTAAGCAGGAAGTGGTAATGCAACATACCGCGGGCATCCAGCAAGGCCCGGACGAGTCTTTGGCCGACTATGTAGCGAGATTCACGGCCGTGGTCATCCAAGCCACCGATTTTAAAGATGACACGGCCAAATACGCGTTCCTTCGTGGACTATGCAACGGTACTGAATTCAAAGACCGAATGAGCAGAAAGAAAGGCCTCACGTATGAAGGCATGCTAGAAAGGGCTCACGAAGAAATCCAAGGGAAGATGATAACGGGCCAGAATTCGCAGGGTTCGAGCCAGAGAAACCAGAACTGGGGTCCCAAGAGACACCACGAGCAAGGCAAGCCAAGAAAGCAGAGCTACGATCCGCGGATACATGTAAACCAGCCTCGCGACCATCAGGGGAGATTCCAGGCTCAGAATCTCATGGCTAATGTCGCTCAAGGGGGTGTACAGAGGGGGAAAAAGCCGGCGGAGCGACGGCCAATGTGGTGTGAAAGGCATAACACTAAGAATCACGACTCCTCGGATTGTCGGTCGATCAGGCAGGAGGCCGACGCGGAGAACAGACGAGTAATGTCCGCGCAGCGATCAGGGGCAAACCCGCAGCGTCGAGGACAGGGCAATCACGCAAGTGCTCAGACTTTCCCGCAGCCAGATGGTTTCGTGGGAACAATCTCAGGAAGGCACACGCCAAGGCTCGCAAGCAGGGCAGAACAGAGAGGCGCATCCAATACTACTCTCCCGTCGGGGAGACCCATCATGCTCGTAAGAGAAGAGAAGAGAGAACCGTACCGGTTGGTGTTCGGCGAGAAAGATGTAAACGAGTGGGCTACGCGAAGTGCCGACCCACTCGTAATCCACATCCAGCTCGGCACAAAGATCGTAAAAAGAGTTATGGTGGACATGGGAAGCGCAGCTGACATTCTGTACTGGGACGCTTTCGAAAAACTGGGTATTGACAAAGACCAGCTAAGACCAACGCAGTGCAACCTGGTAGGCTTCACGGGCGATTCAATAAAAGCCTCGGGGGTAATAACGCTAGAAATGATACTCGGAGACGAGGGTGGACCGCGAAGGCAGTGCTCCGTAGATTTCCTGGTTATTCCAATGACGTCTTCATACAACGCGATAATTGGTCGCGATTCCCTTACCCGTTTTGAGGCGGTTGTCTCAGTTAGCCATTTTTGTCTGAAATTCCCAACAGTGTGTGGTACGGGAACGGCACGAGGAAACCAGGAGGAGAGTCAGACATGCTACCACTCGGCCGAAAAAGGAAAGCAGAAAGCCGTTCACACCAGCCAGGTATTCATGAGTCCCCCTGTGTTGGAAGAGGAAGCAGATTTAGACCCGCGTGCGCCGACTCGCTTGGAGCAGCTTCGCGAAGAGGCAGAAATCATCCTGGTAGATACAATCGCACCATTTGAATCTGAGCACGAGAAGCTATCAGTAGGGCGAGGTTTACAACCACCGGTGACAGAGCAGATCGTGAAACTATTGTCCGGATCGCGAGACGTCTTTGCATGGACCCCTCGCGATTTAAAGGGGATCCCGCCCGAAGTCATGAGTCACTCTCTGGCTATCCAGCCCGGTTCAGTACCCAGAAGACAGCGAAAGAGGAAGCAGGCAGGGCCCAAGAACGAGGCCAAGAGTGTAGAACTAGCAAAACTCATTAAGGCAGGCTTCGTAGAGCCAGTTCAGTATCCCAAATGGCTCGCGAACGTGGTTATGGTACCCAAGAAGGATACCGGTAAGTGGCGGATGTGTGTTGACTTCACTGATCTGAACAAAGCATGCCCGAAAGACAGCTACCCACTTCCCGCGATCGATCAGCTCGTTGACTCCACGGCAGGGCATGAGGCACTAAGCTTCCTGGACGCGTATTCCGGGTACAATCAAGTACCCATGAATCCCAAAGATGCGGAGCACACCGCGTTCATCACAGACAAGGGAACATTTTGTTACAAGGTAATGCCGTTCGGTCTGAAGAACGCGGGAGCAACGTTCCAGCGCCTGGTAGATAAAATTTTCAGAGGGATGATGGGGAGAACAGTCGAGGCATATGTCGACGACATTGTAGTGAAGAGAAAACGGCAAGAGGATCATGTCCGCGATCTTGCGGAAGTATTTGACACGTTACGAAGCTATGGAATGAGTTTGAACCCCGAAAAATGTGTTTTCGGGGTAACAGAGGGGAAATTCCTCGGTTTCCAGATAAGCAATCGCGGAATCGAGGTAAACCCCGCGAAAGTCAGAGCGGTGTTGGACATGGTTCCGCCTAGAAGCGTTAACGAGGTACAAAGGTTTGTCGGGTCAGTTAACTACTTGGGGAGGTTTTGCGCGAAGTTGGCCGAGCGTAATCTACCATTTTTGACGTGCTAAGAAGACCGAAGAACTTTTCGTGGACAGTCGAGTGTGCAGAAGCATTCGCAAAACTCAAAGAACACCTTACTCACTTACCAACGCTGTCTTCACCCATTCGGGGAGAAAGTTTGCAATTATATATTTCAGCGGGAGAAAGAGCTGTAAGCGCGGTCCTAACGCGAGAAACACAGAAACCTGTCTACTTCGTAAGCAAGGCACTGCTCGCGACTGAGGAGCATTATGCCCCAGTAGAGAAAGCAGTATTCGCGTTGGTTGTCGCAGCTAGGAGGCTAAGACCGTATTTCCATGCTCACACTATTCAAGTACTGACCAATCTACCTTTGCACTCCCTACTTCACAGGCCAACGGCTTCCGGACGAAGTGGGTAATAGAGCTGTCAGAATTTGACATCGAGTACAGACCCAGACCAGCAATCAAAGCGCAGGCACTAGCAGATTTTGTGGTCGAGACAAGCTTTCGCGGAGCAGTATGTACCTCTGAGGAAAAAAAATGGCAGTTGTACGTAGATGGGGCCGTAAACGCCGAGGGCTGTGGGGCAGGAATGCCCTCGTTTCGCCAGAAGGAGTAACTCATAAACATGCTGTTAATCTAAACTTCGCCGCAACCAACAACGAAGCCGAAAACGAGGCACTCATCGCGGGAATGGAAATCGCGTTGGCCAACTCTGTTGAGAATGTAGAATGTTTCTGCGATTCTGAAGTAGTAGTACAGCAAATGCAGGGTGTGTACGAAGCCAAAACGGAAATTTGCCAAAATACCTCGCGAGAGCAAGCACCCTCCGCGAGAGCAAGCACCCTGTTCAAAAAGTTCCAGCTCACGATCATACCTCGCGAGAAAAACGAAGAGGCTGATAACCTCGCGAAGATTGCTTCCAGGTTGAGGATTGGAGACGAAAATAAAGAAGCTAGGCCTATCTGGACCCGGCGAAGTGATGAGAGAGCAGTACGGGAATTATTCGAAATGATGGCTATAGACATGGCCGTTGACGATTGGCGGAGCCCGATTATGAAATACTTGGCTGACGGAATAGTCCCAGAGAATCCCCGGGAAAAGAGGAAATTAGAAGCGCAGGCTGCGCGATTTTACATCAACCTAGGTGAACTGTACAAGCGAGGGTTTATGAGCAGGGAGCTACGTTGCCTATCAGAAAAAGATGGAAGAAGCATGATTGTAGAGTTACACGCCGGATTATGTGGAACGCACGCTGGATGGCGGGCCCTAGTGTACAAGGCTTTGCGCCAAGGCCATTACTGGATGACGATGAGAAAAGATGCCCTGAAATACGCACGCGAGTGCCAAGCATGCCAGCGCCACGCCCCCGCATCCCATCAGCCGGGGGTAGAAATGCAGATTATGACGGTCCATGCCCTTTCGCGATGTGGGGTCTGGACTTGTTAGGACCATTCACACCAAAAGCACCCGGACAGCTCGAATTCATAATCGTGGCAATTGACTATTTCACGAAATGGATCGAGGCTGCCGCTCGCAAGCACAACTGTAGCCAACGTGAAGAAGTTCCTCTGGCAGAACATCGTTTGTCGTTACGGACTACCACAAGAAATCGTCACGGACAGGGGACCGCAGTTCAATACCCCGAAGCTGGTACAATGGTGCGATGATCTGGGCATACGTCTAAAGTTCGCGTCAGTCGCTCACCCTCACTGCAACGGCCAGGTAGAAGCCGCGAACAAATGCATTGTTAACGACCTGAAAAGGCGCCTAGATGGCGCACGGGGAAAATGGGCCGAGATGCTTCCATTAGTTCTATGGGCAAACCGTACAACCAGTAAGAAGTTGACAGGCGAACACCTTTCGCGTTGGCTTACGGAGTAGAAGCAGTTGTCCCGGTTGAACATTTGTTTCCAAACGACAGAATGTTGCATTTTGATAGCACCGCAAACGAAGAAAGAATGCAGCTGGAACTCCAGCTTCGCGAAGAGATTAGAGCTATGGCTTCCATCCGAGCCGCTAACTACAAAGCTGGGGTGGCCAAGTATTACAACAAGTCCATCAGGGTCCGAGGTTTCGCGAAAGGAGATCTGTTTTGAGGAAAACTGAAGGGGGTAAACTCGACCCTAGCTGGAAGGACCATACATCGTAGACGAAGAGATTGCCCCATGCGCATACAGGCTCAAGGACTTTACCGGTAACCGCATCGCGAACACTTGGAACGTGATGAGGTTACGGCGGTATTACCCTTAAGCCTGCACTTGTCAGGTATAAACAGTTACATTTCCAAATAATGTCACAATGAATCTGTCCTAACTTAAGCATTCATCCTCAGAACTCGAATAAAACCGTCAGAACGGAATAAGCTAGCTTTAGCACAAGTCGGTGCAAAAACATCACGGTTAGCTTACCTCTTGACTAAAATTCGAAAGCACAACCTAATAAAACGATAGGTCTAACAATTGACTTTTATCCTCAGAATAAAAAGCCTTCTCCACGCGAAGCAGTTTGAAGTCGTGAAGCCTCCGTAGAGGAGCAACGCCAAGTAAGCCTCCCTGGCCCAGGAGCATTGCGGGTAAGCCTTTGTCGTGCAAAGCACCTTCAAAGTCGTGTAAGCCTCCCGTGAAAGGAGAAACGCCAAGTAAGCCTCTGTCCAGAGCATTGACCAACGTGAACGAAGCACGAAAGCCTTAGAAGAGCAAAGCTGCTCACCGAACCCGAAAATGGTAACTCACTTTATCCCTCATTTCATCCTCGCGAAGATTTGAGATTGATTCGCCCAGAAGCCCTAACTCAGGAAACATGCAGGAAACAAGAGTATTGACCAACGCGAACGAAGCACGAAAGCCTCAGAAAGGAGCAAAGCTGCTCACCGAACCCGAAAATGGAAACAAGAGTATTGATCAACGCTGACAAAAAACGCTCATAAGCCAGAAACGCTCATAGGCCAGAAACGCTCGAGCAATAAGGTACACATTTATAAACTAGGAGGTAGGACCAGTGAACGCGTATTTACCACATGCTTGTGCAGGACGACAAAGATGAAAACGCGAGGAAGAACAACAAAAAGACAGGACGAACAAAAATGATGAAGACAACGCAAGGAATTTTGAAGACAACGCAAGGAAGAGTGCGTAACTATCACTTGAACAAGACCCAAGCACGAACGCGAGGATACCGTCAAAAACCGCCCTCGGAAGACCCCCATACCACAAGAATGCGCAAAAGGAGAACGATGCATAGATATTTCAAGTGTTAAACAACAGCAACCCATGTAAAAACAGTTACTATTATGAAATTAAAACAAGTTCATTCATACAAGGTTTTCATTTTGCTATTTCGCGTATAGTACACGAAAGAGCAAGGGGGTAGTAGGCAATAAGCAGTTCAGAGAGCAATCAAAACAAAACAACACACGAGCACAAAATTATTGTTTATTAACGGAGCTGCGTAAAGACTTTACAAAGGAGGAGGAGCCGGTGGATAGAAAGCGGCGGCAGGATCGGGCAGAAGATGGACCTTTCCAGGAACCACCCCGTCTCAGGATTGAAGGCACAAACATCCCAAGCCTCCAAAGGGTCGTCATCATCATCAATAAAAGTACCCACCGGAGGAGGGGTGTAAGGCGGAGGGACAACATCAAAACCCAGACGATCCTCTGTATCCAATTTGAAGTCCGTGATTCCCCTCCTCTGGAGTTGTGCTTTCGTCATAAGATGATAAAGCACAAGACGATAGCTACCCTCATAAGCAGCTCGAGCAGCCCCGCGATAGCTGCTAACGTACTTGCTAACAGCGTCAAAGCGGGCATCGCGTAGCTCCTCTGCGTGTGCCTTCTTGAGGTCAGCAATTTCCTTCGCGTGCTCTGACCGCACAACAGCCAACTCCTTCTCGGCACGATCCCCTTTTCTCTCCGCTGCCTCAGCCCTGGCCAAAGCATTCTTCAAGTCTTCGCGGAGGGACTCCGCCGCCTCACTATAGCCTTCCTCATCGTGAGAGGCCGCCGTATAAATAAGTTGCATAGCCTAAGGGCAATTCGTTAAGATATAAAAAAAAAAGTGGAGAAAGCAAAACAAAATACGCGAAGGCTTACCATTAACATCATTTGCTCGCGAGACACGACGGCGGCATTTAACTCCTCCTGGACAGGCAACGACAGAGGAGGAAGCAAATCAGGGACCAGGAGCACCGAGGCCGACTCCACCGGAGGAAATATATCCACCGGAAGACCCTCACGCTTAGAGGACGAACCTGTCTCGCGAGATCTCTTGACACGAGTATGTCCCCTCGGAGACGCGTTAGACTTCTTTCGTTTCCGCGAAGTCTTATCACCGGCTGCCTTGCCCTTGGGGGAAGTTAGTGGATCGAAAGGAGCCTTGCCTCTTTGGGGAAGCATCGCGAACTCCTTCGGGCCTGCCCTCGTCTTCAAGAGCCGCACTCACCACATTCTTATCCGCCCCTACGTCCGGGACGGGGAGATTGTTGATAAGATCGAAATAATTGCGACCTGCACAAGTAAGAAAGAACTTAGATAAATAAAAGCAAGTCTATTACACAAAACATTAATTAGGTAGCAACCAGGGAGGAGGATGCAGAGGACTGAGTCCCCTCAACTCCCGGAGTTTGGGAGTGACATCGCGTATGAAAACACGAAGGGAAGAGTCCGGATAGTCAGTATATCTCGTGACAAACCGACCCTTGATGTCCTTATTAAGAACGAGGTCCGAGAGAAATGTGCTGGTTTGAATGTGGTACGCGAAGGTATCCTCAGGAGGGGGGCGAACCAAAACCACTGTTTTTTCCAAACGATCTCGTTTGTAGGCATCCTCCAGGCTAAAGCCGCGGAAGTACGAACAGAATATAGCCCGGTATTCCCGGTGATCCTCCTTGGAGAATAAACGTAGTTGAAACGCACAGGCGTAGGCACCCCGCCAATATCTTGCACCCGCATAGTAAAGACCGTGATGGCACGCCAAACCATAGGATGAAGCTGTGTAGGACTAAAGCGGGAAACTCGCAGATACTCTTCCACCCAGGGAAGTAAAGGAAGACAAAACCCCCCTTCCATAGCCTGTTTGCTGATCGCGAACCAACCATTAAAGTTGTGTGCCATCTTACTCCCTTCAGCTGGAAGCGCCAGAATAGTGCCCTTAGGGAAGGGGTATAGATTAGCGATCTTCTCAAGATCCCCGAGGGTAAGGACAGAACGCTCCCAGCGAATTCATTTCCCAAATTCTTTGGACGGAAACCATGAATACGCTCGTGTAAATCTTCACAGGAGGAAACTGTCCTTTATAATTCTCGGGGATTTCTATACGAGGTTGCAAAAGAGTTGAGGTCCCAGGCACCAGAGCCGCTAGAGCTTCATCGCCTTTCGCAAAGACAGTTCGTATAGGCGAAGCTTCGCGGACTATGCTAGATGAAGAGGCGCTGGACGAGGACGTGGAACGCGAATCACTTGAACTAGAACCTAAAGAAAGCACGAGTTAGTTCTCAGGAGACGATAAATATGGGAGCTTCTCGCGAAAAGTATTTAAGGAAAAACCATGTTTCTCGCGAAAATCATCATTTATCTCTCCCGAGAAGAACTCGGGCACGGAACCCGATGATAGGAAGTTTAGAAGTCAGGGGTAAAGAGATATCTCCAAGATTTCTCGGTAAAGGAAAAGTTATAAATGTTGAAGCCTGATGTGACAGTTCCAGAAACGATTGATGGGACATACAGAGAAAATAAAGAGATAAAGAGGGAGAGGAGTGGAAACCGCCGGCCAAGGAGTGAATCATTTCAAAGCGGCCAGAGGAAGAAAAGAAGGGGACCAACCCCTGACATCCCGCTGCAAACCTACCTAACTCTCTCTTCCTCGCCGGAGTCGGAATAAATATATCGGGGGTAGAACAAGAGAACGAAGAAAAAAACTTAAGAGAAAGATGAAGAGAACCAACCTGACATGACGGACGGTGGAGAACGGAGATCACCGGAGGGTCTGCAACGAGCCAGCGCAACCAGGGGGTTACCGGAAGAGGAGCGAAGTCGTCGGAGTATTAACGGAAGGGATGACCAGAAGCAGGAGAAAAGAGAGCGAAATGTGGGAGAAGAAGATTTGCCTCCGCTTTTCCCCTTTCTTATATAGTCATCCAGGGCGGCAGAATTAGCCATTCAATGACGGACACGTGGTAGCCATCTACGAAAAGCCACGCAGAGGGCATTGAAACGCGGGCTGCGTCCAACTAGTAAACTAGGGTTTCGCGTACGATCAACGCAAACCCTAGGGGGGTGGATGTTAGACCGCTTGTATTGATCCAAGCCCAAGGAGAAGGATCGGCCCACTAATGAAAAGGCCCAAGACCCAACAAGTGTCTTCAACTATAAATAGAGAGATGGAAAGTTGAAAAGGACTAATGACTGTTCATCCTTGCCTCTTATAGTAAAACGAGAGCTCTCCGTCACTAATTCGTATACAATCACCACACCAGTTACATTCGGTCTTCGCGAGCATTCTTCTTTTTTCTCATTCTGCCTCACGCAATTAAAACAATATTTCATATTATTTCTACGCGAATAAAGTCTAACTTGAGCGTCGGAGAGTCAAATCCAGAGGCCTCCCTCCTCTGGGTTTGATACGCAGGTACACGAAGACGTTCAACGCGAAGCCTCTTACCTTAAGGAGCACCTCCGAAGAACGCGAAGCTACCCAAGTCCCTCGTGTAGAGTGTTGACTACGCGAAGTTTTCAGGGCTCCAACAATGACCACAAATTTAAGAAGAAAAAATATATCGACAAGAGTAAGAATTCAATTGAAATCCCATGAAACTGTTGGCGTAAATCTGCTACGTTAGGGATGATACTAATCGGGGAAGATTAAGATGATATAATATTTTGGATTGGATGAAGATTTCCGAAAAGTTTTCCTTGAGAAAAACAGTCTACTTTTGTATAGAGATATCTTTCTTTACTCTATCGAGGGATGAATGTGCTGATTTCGGATGAAGGAAGGAAGAGCTAATTTTGCACTGAAGATAGAGACACCGTATTTAGGAAGGTGAATAAAATAATTCCCCAATTTTGGCTTGATTCTCAATCTTTTCCTCTCTTTCCGGCGGAGGAGTGATTTGATCTTCTTCTGCTTCACACCTCTCTTTTCTTCTGTCCTCCCTCAACAACCGCACCGCTCAAATACGGTTCTTCCTCCTCGAAGCATAATTGGTCGGATTCCATCCAAAAATTGAGGAAGAAATTGGATCCTTTTTAGATATTGAAGAAGAAATTTGAATAGAGAGGATTAGGGTTTAAAGCATTATATTTGAAATTTTAATTGAAATTAGAAAGAAATAGAATGAATTTGGAGTAAGAAATTATTACAGGACATTAGAAATGCAATATGGAAATCTTTAAAGTGCAATCTGGAAGCCCCGAATCTAGAAACTCGATGCTGATTTTTTGAGGATGTACATATAGAAATGCAATTGGGGATGATGTTCTATAAGAATAAAGGTGTTAGAAAAACATAATGGGTACAAGTGCAATAAAGACCAGGTAATTTTAATAATTTAATGGATAAAAGAATCTTTTTCACGAATTTAAACCAAAAAAATGGGTGAAAAACGCTTATGAGTAGTGCTTGGTAAAGAAAAACAAATGTTTAAGTAATTTACTGAAAAGTTAACGATAATGGATGATTTATTACAAATTCTGATATATAACGAGTGATTTAATGTAAAAATCTCTAATTTTATTTCCACATTAAACTTTTAATTCAGTTTTAACTTATGATTCGGCTCAACATATCAAACACAGCCGTAACTTATTCTTCTTTTTTTATCATGGCATGATTCATGTATATATGTTATCCATTTCAAAATACAAGTCCTTCAAATTAGCTAATATATTATCAATTTTACTCAATTTAATGAAAAGAATCCGCATGCTTCAAGTATCCCCAATTTTAAGAACAAAAGTACAAAACCATTGAAAAAATAGTTAAATCCCTTTTACATTTTTAAGATTGTAGCTTCCTTCCCTTGTCAATACTCAATAGCTAAAAGTCTAATAAATATTCGAATATGAAATATTTATATGCATTTCTTGTACAAGTAATGATAGGAATGGAATTGAATCAAGTAAAAATGTTGTGTTAAATGAGAATGGAGAAAAAAATTCCTTCCGGCCTTTTTTTTTCCGGATTCAACGTTCTAGATCACGCGCCTGA